>NW_027170590.1:140000-145000 GCF_036898095.1 Palaemon carinicauda
TAAATAGTCCTCTCCTATCCTCCTATCCTCTCTGTTCTACCTCAGACGTCTGGGCTAACGGATCACTCAACCTTTCAACTGCTTCAACCTTGATCCATCTATTTTAATATTCCTTTTCCTATGTTAGAAACACCTTTATTAGTCAAGATTTTCTTATGTTAAAAACATCCTGATAGGTCTGGATTTTCCTATGTTAGAAACATCGTTATTGGTCTAGATTTTCTTATGTTAGAAACACCCTTCTTGGTCTAGATTTTCCTGTAAGAAACATCGTTATTAATCTAAATTTTCCCATGTTAGAAACATCCCTCTTGGTCTAGATTTTCCTATGTTAGAAACATCCTTATTGGTCTAGATTTTCCTATGTTAGAAACATCCTTATTGGTCTAGATTTTCTTATGTTAGTAAAATCTTTATTGGTCTAGATTTTCCTATGTTAGAAACATCCTTATTGGTCTAGATTTTCATATGTTAGTAAAATCTTTATTGGTCTAGATTTTCCTATGTTAAAAACATCCTTATTGGTCTAGATTTTCCTATGTTAGAAACATCCTTATTGGTCAAGATTTTCTTATGTTAGTAAAATCTTTATTGGTCTAGATTTTCCTATGTTAGAAACATCCTTATTGGTTTAGATTTTCTTATGTTAGTAAAATCTTTATTGGTCTAGATTTTCCTATGTTGAAAACATCCTGAGTGGTCTACATTTTCCTATGTTAGAAACATCCTTATTGGTCAAGATTTTCTTATGTTAGTAAAATCTTTATTGGTCTAGATTTTCCTATGTTAGAAACATCCTTATTGGTCAAGATTTTCTTATGTTAGTAAAATCTTTATTGGTCTAGATTTTCCTATGTTAGAAACATCCTTATTGGTCAAGATTTCTTATGTTAGAAACATCCTTATTGGTCTAGATTTTCCTATGTTAGAAACATCCTTATTGGTCTAGATTTTCATATGTTAGTAAAATCTTTATTGGTCTAGATTTTCCTATGTTAAAAACATCCTTATTGGTCTAGATTTTCCTATGTTAGAAACATCCTTATTGGTCAAGATTTTCTTATGTTAGTAAAATCTTTATTGGTCTAGATTTTCCTATGTTAGAAACATCCTTATTGGTTTAGATTTTCTTATGTTAGTAAAATCTTTATTGGTCTAGATTTTCCTATGTTGAAAACATCCTGAGTGGTCTACATTTTCCTATGTTAGAAACATCCTTATTGGTCAAGATTTTCTTATGTTAGTAAAATCTTTATTGGTCTAGATTTTCCTGTTAGAAACATAATTTTGGTCTAGATTTTCCTATGTTAGAAACATCCTTATTGACCTAGATTCTCCTGTGTTAGAAACATCCATATTGGTCTAGATTTTCCTATGTTAGAAACATCCTTATTGGTCAAGATTTTCTTATGTTAGTAAAATCTTTATTGGTCTAGATTTTCCTATGTTAGAAACATCCTTATTGGTTTAGATTTTCTTATGTTAGTAAAATCTTTATTGGTCTAGATTTTCCTATGTTGAAAACATCCTGAGTGGTCTACATTTTCCTATGTTAGAAACATCCTTATTGGTCAAGATTTTCTTATGTTAGTAAAATCTTTATTGGTCTAGATTTTCCTATGTTAGAAACATCCTTATTGGTCAAGATTTTCTTATGTTAGTAAAATCTTTATTGGTCTAGATTTTCCTATGTTAGAAACATCCTTATTGGTCAAGATTTTCTTATGTTAGAAACATCCTTATTGGTCTAGATTTTCCTATGTTAGAAACATCCTTATTGGTCTAGATTTTCATATGTTAGAAACCTCCTTATTGGTCTAGATTTTCCTTTGTTAAAACATCCCTCTTGGTCTAGATTTTCCTGTTAGAAATCTCCTTATTGGTCTAGATTTTCCTATGTTAGAAACATCCTTATTGGTCTAGATTTTCCTATGTTAAAACATCCCTCTTGGTCTAGATTTTCCTGTTAGAAACCTCCTTATTGGTCTAGATTTTCTTATGTTAAAAACATCCGGATTGGTCTAGATTTTCCTATGTTAGAAACATCCTTATTGGTCTAGATTTCCTATGTTAGAAACATCCTTATTATTCTAGATTTTTCTATGTCAGAAACACCCTTATTGGTCTAGATTTTCCTATGTTAGAAACGTCCTTATTGGTCTAGATTTTTCTATGTTAGAAACATCCTTATTGGTCTAGATTTTCCTATGTCAGAAAAATCCTTATTGGTCTAGATTTTCCTATGTTAGAAACATCCTTATTGGTCTAAATTTTCCTATTTTAGAAGCATCCTTATTGGTCTAGATTTTATTATGTTAGAAACATCTTTATTAGTCTAGATTTTCCTCATGGAAACATTATTTTTGGTCTAGATTTTCCCATGTTAGAAACATCCTTATTGGTCTAGATTTTATTATGTTAGATACATCCTTATTGGTCTAGATTTTCCTGTTTGAAACATCGTTATTGGTCTAGTTATTACTATGTTAGAAACATCCTTATTTGTCTAGATTTTCCAATGTTAAAAACATCGCCATTGGTATAGATTTTTCTATGTTAGAAACACCCTTATTGGTCTAGAATAGAATAGATTTTCCTATGTTAGAAACATCCTCATTGGTCTAGATTTTCCTAAGAAACATCCTGAATGGTCTAGATTTTCTTATGTTAAAAACATCGCCATTGGTCTAGATTTTCCTATGTTAGAAACATCCTTATTAGTCCAGATTTTCCTATGTTAAAAACATCCTTATTAGTCTAGATTTTCCTATGTTAAAAACCTCATGATTGGTCCTAGATTTCCTATGTTAGAAACATCCTTATTGGTCTAGATTTTCCTATGTTAGAAACATCCTTATTATTCTAGAGTTTCCTATGTTAGTAAAATCTTTATTGGTCTAGATTTTCCTGTTAGAAACATAATTTTGGTCTAGATTTTCCTATGTTAGAAACATCCTTATTGGCCTAGATTCTCCTATGTTAGAAACATCCATATTGGTCTAGATTTTCTTGTTAGAAAAATCTTTATTGGTCTAGATTTTCCTGTTAGAAACATTATTTTTGGTCTAGATTTTCTTATGTTAGAAACATCCTTATTGGTCTAGATTTTTCTATGTCAGAAACACCCTTATTGGTCTAGAATAGATTTTCTTATGTTAGAAACATCCTTATTGGTCCAAAAGGTTCCTAACTCCCCAAAAGTCCCGAGTCTTAGTGAATCTCTAAATTAAGGAGTCTCTTCTGAGTCTTTGGGTTATATTTGAAAGGGGGGAGGGGTTAAAAAGGCTCAGTTGGTCGAAGTTTGTCACCTCCGCCAGCAAAGTTGGGAGGAGGTTACGTTTTCACCCCTGTTCATACGTGTGTCTGTTTGTTTGTTTGTTGGTTTGTGGCCACAATTTTACTCATAGAGTACTGAAACTTTTAGGGATCAATTGTTATGTTGAGACGTGTATGTGACTCAATTTTGAAAGTCCTAGGTCAAAGGTCAAGGTTAAGGTCGAGCAAAAGGTCGACAGAATTAACCCTAACCTTAACCCCAAGTTCGCAAATGGTTGTCGCACAAACTTCAAATACGCCTACGGTCTAAATTGATTCTGGGAGAGGCAAGCTGGTTTCGAGAAATAAGCTGCCGTGGCGGAGGTCTGCAAAACATTGTCAATGCTGAGATCTAGATGTTGAGGAGCCACTGTCCACAACTTGAAATCACACTGAGTTTTGTTGGGGTTCAACTTCATATCCCATAATTTGCACCAAACATTAATTTTAGCTAGATCTCTATTAAGGGATTCAGCAACCCCAGATCTACATTCAGGAGATGGAATTGATGCAAAGAGAGTAGCATCATCTGCATATGAAACAAGCTTATTTTATAGGCCAAATCACATGTCATGTGTATATACAGTAGTATGAAAAGTAATGGGCCAAGAACACTATCCTGAGGAACGTTAGATATCATATTCGTATATTACTACTACTACTACTACTACTACTACTACTACTATTAGCTAAGTTACAACCCTGGTTGGAAAAGCGGATGCCATAAGCCCAAAGGCTCCAACAGGGGAAAAAACAGCCCAGTAAGACTAAGAAAAGACCCACTTACTCCCAACAGTTTGATATTGTAAACCAAGGCTCTCTCTCTCTCTCTCTCTCTCTCTCTCCTCTCTCTCTCTCTCTCTCTCTCTCGCTCAACGAAAGCATAGGCATACTATCAGGAATTTAGAATTCTTCAAGCTTGTAACTTCATTATAATAGACGGCGATGCAAGGGAAAAAATCCTTAGGCCTAGGGAGGATATTCTTATAGGCCTATGTAACAAGGCATCATTTATCAGGCCTATACCGCTTTGAAAGTTTAGCTGAGTTCTAAAGTTTTCCGAATTCCTAGAATTTGCTGTCCTATTTTCTTGCTATTTTCTCTGCTTGGTCTATCTATCTATCTATCTATCTACCTCATAAGGATAAAAGGTTTATGTTCACGTTCCCTTTTATGTGGAGCTTTATATCAAGGATAATGTCCTTTCATTACTCATCTCTCTCTCTCTCTCTCCTCTCTCTCTCTCTCTCTCTCTCTCTCGCAAGTACTTGGGTGGGTCTGTTACCTTAATATCATCATTATTAGATAGTATAAACTAAAATAAAAGCATTTATAAGTATATTATAAATAATTAAAAATAGACAAATAAATAAATATATGTTTACACACATTGAGTAAGGTATAAAGATGAAATTTTATTTTCTCTGACGATTTCTAAACCCCCCAAAACACGAAAAGTTTAAATATGGAAACTTAACTTCCAGGAATACCTTTTCTACCCTAAATTAGACTCAATCACTTGGCTCAGTCAAGGGACTGTCCACAATGACAACACGCAATACAGGGAGAGGGAGAGGAGGGGAGTGAGAAAGGGAGAGGAGGGAGTGAGAGAGGGAGAGGGGGTAAGAGTTTCAGCTCGTGCGTGGATTTTTTTCAATTGGAGATCTGTTGGGGAGAGCCGTTAC
>NW_027170590.1:150000-155000 GCF_036898095.1 Palaemon carinicauda
ATGGTAGTTCTAAAGGTCAAGTGTAATAACTGTAGTGGACTGAAAATAACACTATATGGACATGATAGTTCCAAAGGTCAAGTGTAATGGCTGTAATGGACAAGAACTAGCTCTACAAGGACATGCTAGCTCTGAAGGTCAAGTGTAATAGCTGTAATGGACAAGAACTAACTCTACAAGGACATGCTAGCTCTGAAGGTCAAATGTAATAGCTGTAATGGACAAGAACTAGCTCTAAAAGGACATGCTAGCTCTGAAGGTCAAATGTAATAGCTGTAATGGATAAGAACTAACTCTATAAAGACATGAACTATCTCTAATCATCAATACTAGCTCTATAAAGACACGAGCTAGCTCTATAAGGACACGAACTAGCTCCACAAGGACATGACGTAGCTCTTTAGGACAACACCAACCTCTAATGGATAAAAAATAGCCCCAAATTCAAGAGATATATGTGTTAAGAAGAAGAATTACGCTTCAAATCCCACCAGAAATCTGCACTTTCAAATAAAGTGATGCTTAAGAGAGGGGGCATCAGGCAACCGACCCCTCAATTTAAGGATAACGGTGGGGAAGAAGAAGAACCAAGAGAATAGGAATAATGATATGAATAGAAACAAGAGATGAAAAAGATGTTAAAGCAAAGGTGGAGGATTGAGGGAGAGGAATGACCAAAAGAGGAGATGAGAGAACAAGTTTTCATTGGGCCGTGAGAAATGCCAAGTAATGGACAGATTGCTCTCACTGCCTCTCTCTGGCTCTCCCTCCCCTCTCTTCATCATGAACGTGGAGGAGAGAGAGAGAGAGAGAGAGAGAGAGAGAGAGAGAGAGAGAGAGAGAGAGAGAGAGAGAGAGAGAGAGATGTTGAATAAATCCAAGATATCAAGAGACCGATTATGATGTACACTACCCACATAAGCATCCCAAGAGAGAGAGAGAGAGAGAGAGAGAGAGAGAGAGAGAGAGAGAGAGAGAGAGAGAGAGAGACTACATTCCACATATCGGTTCCTCTAATCAAAGTCCAGTGCATCGAACTATAAGACCATTCATAGCAATATGTGTCTCTATAACACACAAGGCTCCGAGACGCCACTAAAACTATGGTCTTCAATAAAAATCTCACTTATATAATGAGCAAGTGTCTGGGCATATACATATAAGTATATACATATTTATTTCCAGTCATGCTCAGCAGAATAAGGATATGCTAGATGGTAATATAAATTATTGTGTGAAATAAAACGAAAAATTCTGAGGAATACATTTGAGCTGAGGACGGATTCCTGAGGAATACATTTGGAGCTGAGGAAGGATGCCTGAGGAATACATTTGGAGGTGAGGAAGGATTCCTGAGGAATTCACTTGGAGGTGAGGAAGGATTCCAGAGGAATACATTTGGAGCTGAAGAAGGATTCCCGGGGAATACATTTGGAGCTGAAGAAGGATTCCCGAGGAATAGATTTGGAGCTGAGGAAGGATTCCCAAGGAATACATTTGGAACTGAGGAAAGATTGCTGAGGCATAAATTTGGAGCTGAGGAAAGATTTCTGAGGAATATATTTGGAGCCAAAGAAGGATTTCTGAGGAATACATTTGGAGTTAAGGAAGGATTCCTTAGAAATGCATTTGGAGCTGAAGAAGTTTTTTCCTGAGGAATACATTTGGAGCTGAGGAAGGATTACTGAGAATAATTTGGAGCCAAGGAAGGATTCCTGAGGAGTACATTTGGGCTGAGGAATGATTCCCAGGAAATACATTTGGAGCTGAGGAAGGATTCCTGAGAAATACATTTGGAGCCGAGGAAGGATTCCTGAGAAATACCTTTCGAGCTGAGGAAGGATTCCTGAAGAATACATTTGGAGGTGAGGAAGGATTCCTGAGGAATACATTTGAAGCTAGGGAAGGATTCCTGAGGAATACATTTGGACCTGAGGAATACATTTGGAGCAGGGAAAGGACTCTTGAGAAATATATCTGTGAAGAGAATCATTGTGTTTTATCAATACTATAACATGTATATACAACAACAACAACAGCAACAACAACAACAAAAACAGCCATATTTAGTTCACCTAACTATAAAACCCTCAGCGTTGTCCTTATTCATGTCTGGGGTTTGGCCAGTTTTCATCACCCACTCTAGCCAGCCCGATTGGTGATGGTGGGAAATTTTCGTCAGATCGCTCAGAGCAAACCAGCCTATTATGGGTAGCTCCCTGACTAGTAACCTTTGCTGGTCAAGGCGATACACAAACCCTTTCACCACGTTAAGGTCTCTCTACTCAGAAAGTGTGTGTGTGTGTGTGTGTTAATGGTAATTGTAAAATCACTCTCTCTCTCTCTCTCTCTCTCTCTCTCTCTCTCTCTCTCTCTCTCTCTCTCTCTCTCTCCTTATGCATCGAAGAAATTGTGTTTTTTTTCTCATTTTCCTCGCATAGGTTCAAAACTGCTCGAAGAGTTTTAGAAAGTCACATAACTTTCCCTTAATAGACATATTTTCGAAAGTATTTAAAAAGACATACAGGACGATGGACAATCTCTCTCTCTCTCTCTCTCTCTCTCTCTCTCTCTCTCTCTCTCTCTCTCTCTCAGTTTAGTTATCTTAAAAGCTGATGACTTATTTTTAAGTATAAAGAAATGTTTAATTCGCTATTTCAATTTCTATATGGGAAATTAAAATTCAGTGTTATTATTATTATTATTATTATTATTATTATTATTATCAGCCAAGCTACAACCCTAATTGGAAAAGCAGGATGCTAAAAGCCCAAAGGCTCCAACATGGACGGTAGCCTAGCGAGGTTAAGTAAACATGATTATGAAACTGCATTCACGAGAGAGAGAGAGAGAGAGAGAGAGAGAGAGAGAGAGAGAGAGAGAGAGAGAGAGAGAGAGAGAGAGAGAGAGAGTTTGGCGTCAAATCGATAGTAAGAACTGTTTTAAGGTATCTTTTGCACCCGGGAACTCTAGCTGGGAGAGCGTTCTTGCGCGCGTGCAAGTGCTCAACTGTAAGTTTGAAATGCGCTGATTGTTACGATAGCAGGGTAATGGATTTTTGTATCGTCACGGTAGCTGAAATATTTAATCATGTATTATTTTTTGGCTTTATAAAGTTGTGTTAATTACGCTACTTATTTTAAAAATAATTTTTAAATGCTTTATTTTTTTATTTTTGGTGGTATATTCTTAAATGCTTCTAATTAAGTTGGTTTACACAGCTTTAACTTATATTAATATCATCATTATCATTAATACTAAGTCTTAATATGTTATTTTCCTATCCTTCTTAATTTTCGAACAATAACAATGATAAGAAAATTAGTTATTATCATAACAATGCACGTGTTATTGAAACCAGCTTGGATTAACGGTAAATAACAAATGCCATGATTCAAGACCACACCTTAATGACAGATGTTTTGAAAGGTCATTTAGAGAGAGAGAGAGAGAGAGAGAGAGAGAGAGAGAGAGAGAGAGAGAGAGAGAGATTTGCGAACGTTGAGTCTATACGTCTATACATCTTTGCGGTTTCGCAACCGGAAATTATTTGAGCGTGAGCAACTAGTTCGTTGTCTGGCTGAGAGAGAGAGAGAGAGAGAGAGAGAGAGAGAGAGAGAGAGAGAGAGAGAGAGAGAGAGAGATGTATGCTAGCATATGGGTGAGAGAAAGAGAGATATGCATGTATATAGGTGAGAGAGGGAGATAGAGAGAGGTATGCATGCATATAGGTGTGTATGTGTCTGAGAGAGAGAGAGAGAGAGAGAGAGAGAGAGAGAGAGAGATGTATGCATGCATATATGTGTGTATGTGTCTGAGAGAGAGAGAGAGAGAGAGAGAGAGAGAGAGAGAGAGAGAGAGAGATGTATGTATGCATATATATATATATATATATATTATATATATATATATATATAGAGAGAGAGAGAGAGAGAGAGGAGAGAGAGAGAGAGAGAGAGAGAGATGTATACATGCATATAAACGGTAAGATTATTTTTAATAGTATTCAAGGCGCATGCATATAAACAAAAATGTATAGGCCTATTTATAAAAATTTATATTCTCAAAATCAAATCAACTCCACCACACATTATAAACAGATAATATTTCAAGCAATCCCATTCATATATTTCTAAACTTATTTTGTATATAAACAAATTGAACATAAATAGCCTAATAATAGACCTATACAATGTAAAACAGTTCATGCAATTTTTCCTCTTTTCCCAAAGAAAAAAGTTCCGATGTTCTTTTATTTATCTCCCTCAGAAGGCCAGTAACAGCAATCAGTGTTCTCTCTCTCTCTCTCTCTCTCTCTCTCTCTCTCTCCCTCTCTCTCTCTCTCTCTCTCTCTCTCGCTATATTATGTATAACTGATTAAATATTGTTTTGACGAAATTATGATAACCCACGAAGAACTGTATCTACACCTTCCAATAATTACTGTATATATAACATACGTGATACTTTTCAAAATATTCTCTGTAATCTTATCATTAAAGTCCAATTTGGAATAAATTGTCTGCATAAATTTCTCCCTTAAAACATCCAGGTTAATAACTCGATTGCAAAAAACAAATGAAGAGCGCTTCGCTTATCCTAATCACTAGTCTCATCTCTCATTCAAGACCTAGCTTATGTTTACAGTTTTATTCTTAAATGTTCTACATCTACGACTAAGTACAGTTTAAAAACTGCCATATTTTAATGATATAAACCCTTGTCTATTTATTTTGAATTTAACTTGTAAAAAAAATACCATATTTTGAATTTACTTTGTAAACAGAAATTCGCAAACTGACATGACTTAGTCCAGTCCTTGAACACACCGCAACTTCCTGTATCATCTTTTGCCTGCAGTTATTTACAAAGTGTTTCTACAGGGATTATTACATACTGTACACTCTGTATTCATGAAACTGTACATATTTAAATCATAGAGATTCATAATACAATTGTACACTGTGGTGGGACGCCAAATATAAGCATGACATCATCCT
>NW_027170590.1:162500-165000 GCF_036898095.1 Palaemon carinicauda
ATTGGGCGGAGCATAACTCACGGACTCCTGTATCTGTGTGGTGGGCGGGGCTTAACACAAAAACTCCCATATCTGTGTGGTGGGCGGAGCTTAACTCAAAAACTTCTGTATCTAGCCATGCATTTGGTGGGCATAACTCAAGAACTCCTGTATATATGTGGTGGGCAGGGCTTGACACAGAACTCCCTATCTGTGTGGTGGCGGAGCTTAACTAAAAAACTCCCTTATCTGTGCGGTGGGCGGGGCTTAACTCTAAAACTCCTGCATTTAGCAGTGTAGTGGGCGGGACATAACTCGAGAACTCCTGTATCTGTGTGGTGGGCGGGGCTTAACTTAGGATTTTCTGTGTTAAACTGTGTGGTGGGCGGGGCTTATATAAAAAACTCCTTTATCTAACTATGTGGTGGGCGGAGCTTATCTCAATAACTCCTGTATCTAACTGACATGCCAAGAACGCTCACCAGCAATACGTCGACCCTAATTTTCTCCACTAATTATATCTCTGGGTATTGAATCGTAGTTCAGAGTTCAAAGTTCAAAGTTCACATTTCTTCAGCCATTAAATAAAATTCATTTTATCTCCCTTTGTTTACGCAAATTCTTTCATTTATTTACGCTCCTTCTCGCTTATTTATTCTACGTTGGGGCCTGTAATGGAATGTTAATATTTAGCTATTATTACTCTCTCTCTCTCTCTCTCTCTCTCTCTCTCTCTCTCTCTCTCTCTCTCTCTCTCTCTCTCTCGTTCTGCTAGGGACAAAATTAGGATTTTGATAAATTTGTAAAACATTGCAAATTGAGAGAAATATTTAAAGATTATCGGAGAGAGAGAGAGAGAGAGAGAGAGAGAGAGAGAGAGAGAGAGAGAGAGAGAGAGAGAGAGAGAGAGAGATATTTCATGAGAACCAACACTTGCAAATGATGACAGACTAATACAAGTACGGTATGCTACTGAGAGAGAGAGAGAGAGAGAGAGAGAGAGAGAGAGAGAGAGAGAGAGAGAGAGAGAGAGAACTATTCTGCAGATGATGGACAAGTTAATATATACGTCACGACACAGATGTATAGGAGGAAGATATACCCATACATTTTTCATTATACAATAATCTATTTTTTATTCATCGTTTTCTATCGCTATTTTCTTCATTATAAATCAAGATTTATCCAAGACAATAAATCAGATAATTGTCTTTATTTTCTTTAATTGTTAACTTAGTAATCAATTTTAGTTTTAAGGTTTGAAGGCAGCTCATGAATGGCAGAGGCAAGGGACAGTGACATTGCCCTATCGAGCAGGACAATGCCCTAGAGACTGACCATATAGCCATATGATCAGCATCCAAGTCCCCTCTAAACCCAAGCTAGGACCAAGGAGGACCAGGTAATGGCTGTTGATGATTAAACAGCAGGTAGATTTAGGACCAGGGAGGGCCAGGCAATGGCTGCAGATGAGTCAGCAGTAGATCTATAGGCTCCCCCAAACCACAAAGCCTTAGCTCACAAGGATGGTGAGGTTGCAGACACTACAAGGAACTATAAAGCTTGAGCGGGTCTCGAACCCCAATCCAGTATATTGCCAGGCAGGGACTATTCCAGTAGGCTACTGACTGTGGAGATCCATTGCATAAACCTATGAATAAGTCTCTTTTCTGTGTATGAGTTTATACATATGTATACAGCTTCAAAATGAATCTCAGAAATCCTACATAATCCTTCGAAATTATCCTGTAGCCTCGGTCTCCCATTCCACCTTCTGAGGAGACGTGGGACTCCCAACCCACTTGGGAGGAGACGCAGGTCTTTGTAGAGGACGTAGGACTCTATCCTACCTTTGATAAGCCATTTTTTTCTGTGCATATGTATAATACAATTACATATGCATATGTATACAGCTTCAAAAGGAATCTCAAAGATCCTACATAATCCTTCGAAATTATCCTGTAGCCTCAGTCTCTCATTCCACCCTCTGAGTAGACGTAGGACTCCCACCCCCCTTCAGAGAAGATGCAGGTCTTTGCAGAGAACGTAGGACCCTATCCTACCTTTGAAGGAATCCTCTGAGTAGACGTAGGAATCCCACCATCTTCAGAGGAGACGCAGATATTTACAGAAGACGTAGGACCCTATCCTACAATTGGAGGAACCACAGCTCTTCCTCCTACCTTCTAAGTATATGTATATCTCCCTCCCCCTCTGAGGGAGAGGCTGATTCTCCCTCCCCCTTCGGAGGAGAGGCAAGGATAAATAAATATTTAGGGGCGCGCATCCGCTCCAGGTATGATTTATGACGAAGGGCGTCTATGCTGTTATAATAAACAGTGCAGATATTACTGGGGTTCCTCTAAGGTTGGCGGGAGTTCCACTGGTCAGGTGCAAATTAAATCTAAATTTGATATTTTCATGGCATCATGTCTCTCTCTCTCTCTCTCTCTCTCTCTCTGATACATACATCCACACACACATACATACACACACAAACACACACACACACACACACATA
>NW_027170590.1:170000-172500 GCF_036898095.1 Palaemon carinicauda
GAAATATTGGCATGTGAATATGTGTTAAATAAATATATTGGTGCGAGAGCTATCAATAAACCTTAAAAAAACTGATTGAATTGAAGAATAGATGAATAGAAATTGAAGAAAGAAACTGTCTGCAGAAATTGGCAGAAGAGATATTGGCATGTGATTATGAGATAATTATAATTAAATGGAAAGAGAGCTATCTACATACATTAAAAAATGCCTGAACTGAAGAATAGATTAATTGAAATTGACTAAGAAATCTATCTGCAGAAATTGACAGAGATATTGGCTTAATTATTATTATTACTATTACTAGCTAAGTTACAACCCTAGTTGGAAAGGCAACATGCTATAAGCCCAAGGGCTCCAACAGAGAAAAATAGCTTAGCGAGGAAAGGAAATAGGGAAATAAATAAACGATATAAGAAGTAATGAAAATTAAAATGTAATATAAATAAAAGCGTTAGAAAGAGAGCTAAAAATGCCTGAATTGAATAATAGATGAATGGAAATTGACTGAATAACCTGTCTTCAGAAATTGACAGAAGCTATTTATTATTGGCTTGTGAATTATATAAATAAAAATATTGGTAGAACAGCTATTTATGTCTTAAAAAGGCCTGAATTGAATAATAGATGAATGGAAATTGACTACAGAACCTGTCTACAGAAATTGACAGAGACTATTCATTATTGGCTTGCAAATGAAATACAAATATTGGTAGAACAGCTATTTATATGCCCTAAAAATGCCTGAATAGAAGAATAGACGAATGGAAATTGACCTCAGAACCTGTCAACAGAAATTGACAGAAGAGATGTGATAACCCTGAAGAAACTGCTATAGATTTAAAGGTCCTCAGTAGATAAAGACAATAAGACACGCTCGAACTCCGGACCAATAGATTGTGAGTCATGAACCTTACCACTAAGCCGTCACGATGCGAAATATAATCGGTTCGAAAATAGATTAGCTGATTAATATAATTGGGCCAAAAGGTATTGAAGATGGGATATAATCAGTCTGAAGACATTGGAAGATGGGATATAATCAGTCTGAAGACATTGGAAGATGGGATATAATCAGTCTGAAGACATTGGAAGATGGGATATAATCAGTCTGAAGACATTGGAAGATGGGATATAACCCGTCTGAAGACAATGAGGGATTAATCAGATTGTTTTGATGAATATAACAGGTTTTAACTGTTATGAAGAAGATTACAGGGGATAAATTAGATTATTTTGAAGAAAATGACAGAAGATTAATGTAATACTTCTGAAGAAATTGACAAAAGAATAATGAAATAGCTCCTAAGAAAATGACTGGAGATTAATGTAATAGTTAAGAAAATGGCTGGAGATTAATGTAATACTTCTGAAGAAAATGACAGGAGATTAATGTAATACTTCTGAAGAAAATGACAGGAGATTAATACTTCTGAAGAAAATGACAGGAGATTAATGTGATACTTCTGAAGAAAATGACAGGAGATTAATGTAATACTTCTGAAGAAAATGACAGGAGATTAATGTGATACTTCTGAAGAAAATGACAGGAGATTAATGTAATACTTCTGAAGAAAATGACAGGAGATTAATGTAATACTTCTGAAGAAAATGACAGGAGATTAATGTAATAGTTCTGAAGAAAATGACAGGAGATTAATGTAATAGTTCTGAAGAAAATGACAGGAGATTAATGTAATAGTTCTGAAGAAAATGACAGGAGATTAATGTAATAGTTCTGAAGAAAATGACAGGAGATTAATGTAATACTTCTGAAGAAAATGACAGGAGATTAATGTAATACCTCTGAAGAAAATGACAGTAGATTAATGTAATACTTCTGAAGAAAATGACAGGAGATTGATGTAATACTTCTGAAGAAAATGACAGGAGATTAATGTAATACTTCTGAAGAAAATGACAGGAGATTAATGTAATACTTCTGAAGAAAATTACAGTAGATTAATCTAATAGTTCTACAGAAAATGACAGAAGATTAAATTAATGATTATTTAGAACATGACAGGAAATTAATGTAATACTTCTAAAGAAATTGACCAGAGATTAATGTAATAGTTCTGCAGAAAATAACAGAAGATTAAAGTAAAAGTTTTTCAGAACATGACAAGAGATTAATGTAATAGCTTTTAAAGAAAATGGCAGGAGATTAAAATAATAGTTATTGAGAAATTAGCAGGAGATCAATGCAATAGTTATTAAAGAAATTGCCAGGAGATTAATACTCTAATATTCTAGAAGTTTTATTCCAGCTGTGACCAAGTTGTGGAATGATCTTCCTAATCGGGTAGTTGAATCAGTAGAACTTCAAAAGTTCAAAGTCGCAGCAAATGTTTTCATGTTGAACAGGCTGACATGAGTCTTTTTATAGTTTATATATGAAATATCTATTTTGACGTTTTTACTGTTTTTAGAATGGTTTAGTGTTAATTTGTTCTCATCATTTATTTATTTCCTTATTTCCTTTCCTCACTGGGCTATT
>NW_027170590.1:177500-187003 GCF_036898095.1 Palaemon carinicauda
TTTCTGAATGTCACAGTTTGTGTGGAGGGGTTAAATGTGCTGTTGATAAATCTTGCATATAGAGGCTAGTGTTGTGGATACTTTCTGAATGTCACAGTTTGTGTGGAGGGGTTAAATGTGCTGTTGATAAATCTTGCATATAGAGGCTAGTGTTGTGGATACTTTCTGAATGTCACAGTTTGTGTGGAGGTGCTAAACGTGCTGCTGATAAGTCCTGCATGTAAGAGGCTAGTGTTGTGGATATTTTCTGAATGGCAGTTTGTGTGGAGGTGCTAAACGTTCTTTTGATAAGTCTTATATAAAGAGGTTAGTATCATGGACATTTTCCAAAAGATACAGTTTGTATGGAGGGGTTAAATGTGCTGTTCATAAGTATTATATAGAGGTTAGTGTTGTAGATATTTTCTGAACAGAAGTAGATGAGTGTTCATAGGACTTAAATGTGCTGTTCATGCTAAAATGCTGATTTAGTTGCAGTTTAGAAGCTAAATGTATTTTTCTATCATAATATGTTAAAAACTAAACAGCAAGATTAAGAATTAAAAATATTAACTTAAAAGTCCAAAATATCCTTAAATGATGCAACAAAAACACACTCTTCTGTTCAGGGATGCAAAACATTAAAAAAAAAGTAGTTTTATATGAATATAAATTATCTTACAACTGGCAGCACTACCGCAAATTGCCATTCCAACGTCACATACTTTATTGTTCTTTATATTGCCGTCAGGGAAAAATAAACTTTGCCCTGACATCATTCATAAAAATGATTCTGTGGAGGGACAATTTACGAGTTCGTTTCAAAAGTAAACAATGACGTAATCACTGGGGCTTCCCCCCTTACTCCCTTACTCCCTCCCCCTCCTGTCCTCCCTATGCATTCTACCCTTTCCCCCTCCTCTACTTCCCCTCCTGATATTAACGAATATAATATATATAAAATTAAATAGAAAAACTTAAGAGTAAAGTCATTAAAGTCTTATGATAAGGGTACTAAAATATACAATTTCTCAGACATGTCCTTTTATTCATGTCTGGAGTTTGGCCAGTTTTCCTCACCACGCTGGCCAAAACCGATAAGCGATGGTGGGAGACTTTCGTTTGATCACTCACAGCAAACCAATCTAGTATGGGTGTCCCTGACTAATACAGCTTCGCTGATCATGGAGATACGCAAACCCTTTCACCATGTTAAGATATCCCCGATCAGGGAGGGATGCATGTATATATATATATATATATATATACATATGTATATATATATATATCATTCGCTCTCTCTCTCTCTCTCTCTCTCTCTCTCTACCCCCAACACCTAAAGCTGGGTGCACTTCAAGGTATGACCAAGCCGGACCCTAACACCTCGGTTAGCGGCTTTAACTAGAGATATCCTCCACCCTCTTAACTTGATTCTCTCTCTCTCTCTCTCTCTCTCTCTCTCTCTCTCTCTCTCTCCAAAGTTGGCGTCAATGACCTTAGATGTCAGGATGCCAGAAAACCTTGAATCAATCAATCTATCTCTCCCTCCATCTTGGAGTGTAATCAACACACTTGTGGTCATGTGTCGGTCCATGGTAATAATAATAATGATAAGAAGAAGAAGAAGAAGAAGACGAAGAAGAAGAAGAAGAAGATGAAGAAGAAGAAGACCTCTTTCGAAACAACAACAATCAAGGTTATCCCAAGAAACTAAACCAATAACAAGAAGCACTCTCTCTTTCTCCTTCCACACAGTTTTAAATTGAAGCACAAGACACCAGCCACAGATGTCTTCGCCTGCTCTGGACTCTCTAGATTGGACGAGAAAAGATAGAAAAGACCCAAGGACTTCTGAAGACTTCTGGCCCCAAATATTAAGCTGAGAATTAACTGCAGTCTTCCTGTCTGAAGTGTGAGCTTGCAATAGGGAGGGTCGTGATAGTTTCAAGTGCCTGACTTTGAAAGATAGAAGAAGTGATAAGATTGGTTCTCTCTCTCTCTCTCTCTCTCTCTCTCTCTCTCTCTAAGTTAAATGGTGCAACACTCGCTGAAATAAGTAAATTAGTTTTTTTTTTTTTTTGAAGGGCTTTCATTACTACTGAAGTTTTGACTTTGAAAGATAGAAGAAGTGATAAGATGGGTTCTCTCTCTCTCTCTCTCTCTCTCTCTCTCTCTCTCTCTCTAAGCTAAATGGTGTAACACTTGCTGAAATAAGTAAAGTAATTTCTTGTTTTTTTTTTAAGGGCTTTCATTACCGCTGATGTTTTGACAGAACCAAAAGCTTTCTCGTGGTCTATACATGCCATACTACCCCCACTAAAGTGAGGAAAATGGCATCTTCATTTATTTTAGTTTTCATCCAAGGCTTGTAGTGAAATGTATGTCTAAAATGTTTTGAATAATACTGAAAACTGAGGACTTTATGATTCTAAAACACTAAAGTATAAGAAGTTATTAAGATATTTTATATATACATACAGCAACAACAACAAATGCAGCTACTTCTAGTCGACTGCAGGACAAAAGCCAGTTTCACACTGACCAGTGCAGAGTGGTGATGGTGGGAGATTTTCGTTTGATTGCTCACAGCAAACCAACTTAGTATGGATGGCCCTGAGTAGTACAACTTTGCTGATCATGGCACTACACAAACCATTTTACCACGTTAAGGTATCCCCACTCAGAAAGGGTTTATATATATATATATATTTATATATATATATATATATATATATATGTACATATATAAGTACATATAATACATACATATAATATATATATATATATATATATATGTATATATATACGTACATGCATACATATCCATATATATATATATATATATATATTTATATATATACAGCATATACCAACAATAAGCTTACTCCCTTAATGGGGGTTGGCTCCAAAGAAAAAACGCAACAGTCACCGCCATTTTCATGCTTTAACTGCTGAATTACTAGAAACTCTCCAATAACTTAAAAATAACCTTTTCTTACATCTATCTCATACTGACCTACTGCCGTTCACACCAGCATCCCAAGTCCTGTTACAAGAGGCTAAGCTTCCTTGTTTCCGGATGGGGTTGCTGCTATCCTGATAGGACGGGTTCATATGCCAGCGACAGACAGCGATCTTTGGTGGTCAACAAGTAGAAGGGCCGTTGTAAAGGTAATATCTCGATGGATGGATTGGCAGAGGACATTACTTTTAAGTACAGAGGATATGGCAGACTTTTATAGCTGGTGGAAGGGGGTGCTCATTCTAACATGGCATCTCTCTCTCTCTCTCTCTCTCTCTCTCTCTCTCTCTCAATTTATGCCTTTTGATATGTATACGAAGACTGTATGAGTCTGTTTACCAGGTTTTTTTTTATAGAGGAGTATATAAACCAAGGAAAATTCTCTCTCTCTCTCTCTCTCTCTCTCTCTCTCTCTCTCTATCTCTCTCTCTCTCTCTTTAGATACAAAACAGCAAATACTTGGAACAGTCTTAATCGGATGTAGTAAGCAGTAACACGGTAAACGAGTTCAAGAATAAGTTAGACAAGATCATAAGAAACTCTGAATGCTTAAACTAAATCGCTCTACCCAAGAGCAAATGGAGTCTCCCAGGATGGACTAAAAAGTCTTTGCGACGTCCAAAATCCTTGTAACTTTCTCTCTCTCTCTCTCTCTCTCTCTCTCTCTCTCTCTCTCTCTCTTATAAGAAATGTACGGAGATTGTATATGTATGTTTATAATTAGTTTCTACAGAAAGGTACATCAACAAAATGAATAATGCCTGTTTGGAAACAGATATATTCATCTATTTGGCAAGTTGTGGTGGCCGATGTGGTAACGTCCTTGACTGGTGAACGCCAGACTGGGGTTCGAGTCCCGCTCCAACTCGTTAGTGTCTTTAGTAGCTGCAACCTCACCATCCTTATGAGCTAAGGATTGGGAGTTTGTGGGAGACTATAGGTCTATCTGCTGAGTCATCAGCAGCCATTGCCTGACTCTCCTTGGTCCTAGCTTGGGTGGTGAGGGGGCTTGGGCATTATCCTGCTTGATAGGGCAATGTCACTGTCCTTTGCCTCTGTCATTCATGAGCGGCCTTTAAACCTTTATACTGAATAATGAATCAAGATGTATAATGAATTAAACTTGTTTATTTTGGTGTTTATTCTAACTATAATAGCATATGAATTTATTCAATTTATCCCACTCCTGAATTTTTTTTTTTTTTTTTTTTTTTTTTAAGCGTTGGTCAAAAAACGAAGACCTGAAATTCCTGTCAATCTCTTCATCCGTCAATCATCATATATCAAAACACCTGTCTACATTGTCTCCCGTCCATTCTTTGCACGGCTTTGTCAAAGCATTTTTCTGTCAGTCTTACTTGAAGTTACTTAGTTATTCTATCCGGTGTTCTCTCTATCTCTATCTTCGTATTCTTCTCTTGTTCTCTCTGTCTTTTACCCTGTTTCTCTCTCATATTTCTTTCGTTATCATGTTTTGAATTTCTGTCCTCTTTTATTTTCTTATATTCTCTATTTGCTAATGAATCTCTCTCTCTCTCTCTCTCTCTCTCTCTCTCTTTTATTTGCCATTTGCATATTTCTTCTTGTTTTCATTCACCATTCTCCCTCATTCTCTCTCTCATTCTGTGTTTAATCACCATTTTCTTCCTCCTCTCTCTCTCTCTCTCTCTCTCTCTCTCTCTCTCCTTGCGTTTATTTACAATTTTGGCTATCTCCCTCTGTTTATCTAATATTTTCTCGTCTTTTTCCCTATCTCTTTAATTTATTCGCCCACTTGGCTATCTCTTATGTTTATTCACCCCTCTCTCTCTCTCTCTCTCTCTCTCTCTCTCTCTCATCTTCTTGCGTTTATTCACAGTCTTGGCTATCTCCTCTCTGTTTATCTAATATTTTCTCGTCTTTTTCCCTATCTCTTTCATTTATTCGCCACTTGGCTATCTCTCATGTTTATTCACCTCTCTCTCTCTCTCTCTCTCTCTCAACGACCCCCAACACTTCTTTTAATCAGAAACATCTCGCTACCATTAGCGAAGGGACGAAACGAAACTTTTCGCATCAGCTTCAGAGAAGACCGAAATTCCATGACTTTCAACGAGAATTTCGCCCTTATCGGACGAACATATTTCGCGAGGTTTTTATTTTGTGGCGGCGTCCGTGTTTACCCAAACTAGGGTGGACAAATGTTTGTTTGTTGCTCCTGAAAAGGAAGGGAAGGAGAGAGAGAGAGAAGAGAGAGAGAGAGAGAGGGGGAATTCTTCGACTTGTGATGCGGTGTGTGCCCAATGTAATGGTTCCCAAGACAGTGATATATGGTGTCTGAAATGGACAGTAATTGTTTTTATTGGTTTCGCAGGCCTTATCGTCACCCATTGCTCGTTTCTAAAATAACAACAACAGAAACAGCAACAACAACAACAGCACAACAACATCAACAACAACAGCACCAGCAACAACAACAACAACAACAACATCAGCAACAACAGCTCGACAACAACAACAAACAACGGCGCAGCATCAGCAACAACAACAACAACAACATCATCAGCAACACCAACAACAATAACATCGGCATCAACAAACAACAAGAACACCAGTAGCAACAACAACAGCATAACAACAACACCAGTAACAACAAAAACACCAGCAACAACTACAAACAACAACCTGCACAACAACAAGAACACCAACAACAATAACACAAGCGCAACAACAACACCAGCAACAACAATCACTTGACAATTATCCTTTTTCCTTAGTGGAGTTGAAAGTATTGTCTGCTTCCACCAGGTACAGCATAGGAGCTGATCATATCCTTGTATTGCCTCTGAAAGTTATTTGTGACCGATAACTTTCCGTCGTTTAGTCCGGGCACATCTGTTCGGATTTTCTGCTTCATGAGAGAGAGAGAGAGAGAGAGAGAGAGAGAGAGATGAATTATAAATGGGATTCTCATTTTAAAGAGCGTTTTGCACCCTTTAAAAAAAAGTTTATATCAAACAAAAAGGAAAATAGAAGTAGAGAGAGAATACCAAAGCTTAGTATTAAAAAAAAAAGAAAAGAAAAAAAAAAGATATTTAACATTATTATAAATGAACGTAAATTCTCTCTGAACGAATTTACTATATAAAATATAACATAAAATACTACATTTAAGACTCAATAATTAGAAAAATTTACTTTTACTATAAATAAAATCGTAGCTAAACCACACTTTTCATTAATCTTACTATTACTTAAACTTTCCACTGTCATAGGGTAGAGTTCTCTGCTTGAGGGTACACTCGGGCACACTATTCTATCTATTTCTCCTTCTTCTTGGTATTAAGTTTTTATAGTTTATACATGAAAGATTTATTTTAATGTTATTGTTCATAAACTTCTCTTAAAGTTTATTTCTTTATTTCCTTTTCCTCACTAGGCTACTTTTCCCTGTTGGAGCCCTTGGGCTTATAGCATCATGGGTTGTAGTTTAGCAAGTAGTAGTATTAATAATAATAATAATAATAATAATAATAATAATAATAATAATAATAATAATAATAATAATATTTATCATTATTATTATTATTATTATTATTATTATTATTATTATTATTATAGGCGTGAGAGGAAATGATGATGATGATGATGATTATGATGATGATGATGATGATTATGTTGATGATGAAAAGTAAAGAAGATCTTTTGTATATAAAACTATAAAAAGTTAAAAAGAGGAAGAGATATAAGATAGAACGTTAGTAATTTAACTAAATTTCCCTCAAGAACATAAAAAGTTAAAATTGGAAGATAAATAAGATAGAACGTAGTAATTTAATTAAATTTCCCCACGAAAACATTTTTTAGGTTTGATATCCAAAACAAATCACCAAAAGAGAAACAACACCGATTTAACAAATCCACCGCACAGCATCCAAAACACGAACCAGAGATCTTAGCGCTCTTCTCCCGGAGATATTCAGTCCAGCGTTGCCAGTTTGGCCATTTTTCAAGCCAAAAAAATCTCAAATGTAGCCTTTTTTTTTTAAAAATTGGGTGGCCCTCTAGTAATATAAAAAAGGCATGTCTTAAATACTATATATTTGGCCTTTTAAAGCTTCTGTTTATTAGAAGTTGGCCTCTTCTCATTTAGAAAAGCTGGCAACCCTGAATTTCAGTCTCATTCAAACCAGGCGGCAAGACACACATAAAAAAATAAGGAATGTTGCAAGTTCACCATTTGTTGAAATATGATACGCCGACTTCTTAAGCTCTTAAAATGTTTCTTAAATGTTTGCAATGCTTCAGATGCCACGGTAGTGAGAAGGTCGAAAGTCATTTTAATTGTTTAAAAAGGTTATTTAATTCATTTATGTATTTCTGTATCTTCATTATTCTTGGTAGTATTTCTCATGAACCTATGGATGGATTTTGATCAAATTTCGTACGGTGGTTGGTTATGGGGTAAAGTAAGTCTGGTTGAAGTTTGATATATATATCTAATTATTTTTACTGGATTAGAGAGGAGTTATTTTTATTTGATTATATAGGGTTAGGGGGTGACCACAGCCAAATTATACTCACTGGAGAGTATATGCTTTATATTATATTTTTATGAGCTATCAAACTTTTGGGACTGCTAATATTCGGTGTTTTTAATCACTAAATTTTCATACGAGTATATATATATATATATACTATACTAATAATATATACATATATATAAACATACACATATACATATACATAATTATGTATATTATATATATATATTATATGTATATATATACATATGTATATGTATATATGTATGTTTATATATATGTATATATATATTATATATATATGTATATGTATATATATTATATATATATATATATACATATATACATATACACCCATCTGTATGTATACTATATTCCTTTCACTCCAACCACCACAAAATCATCAACAATTCCAAACACAAACCTTAAAAGAAAAAAAAACACTACCCATCATATGGTATCTGTCACCGCCAGAATCGACCAAAATAACTTAATATATTATTAGGGTTATTCTCCATAGATCCCACTTTCTCTCTCTCTCTCTCTCTCTCTCTCTCCTCTCTCTCTCTCTCTCTTCTGGTGCCTAGAACCGCTGGTTCCAGGAACCCGGTTCCATTACTGGGATTAAAGAATTTTAGTGGTTCCCATAGGGGGAAGTGTGGTTCTTTTTTATTTCTTAGTTTTGGGGGAGTTTTTTTGTGTTAGATGTTAAATTTTGTTTATTTTTGTTTAGTATTGGATGTTTTGCATGTGTGTGTGTGTGTGTGTGTGGTATTGGAATAAGTGTGTATATATTCACATACAATATATATATATGTCCGTATCTATGTATACATGTATGCACACATATCTAATATGTGCTATATATATGCGTGTTTTATATATGTATGTATAATCTATACAGATATCAAATATATATATATATATATATATTATATATATATATAATTTATATATATATCAGTTTATATATATATATATATATATATCATGGCAAAGTTTAAATTATTAAATTCTTTAGTGTATTCCCTGACACAGAATTATATAATAAATAATAATATTAATAATAATAATAATAATAAATAATAATAATAATAATAATAATGATAATAATAATAATAATAACCTTCTATCAAAACATCAGGTAAAACAATAAAAATTTGATTTCAGGTACAAAAAATCTATAAAAAAATTACATATAAAACCAAAATTTACAATAAAAATCTGAGTACATTTTTTTTCAAACTTAATTCCTTCTTCCCTCTTCTACGACAATATTGAGAATTCTCTCTCTCTCTCTCTCTCTCCTTAGAAATGAGAGAAATCCTTCCCGGAAAGGGAAAAGCTTAACAAAAGACCGAAAAATCAAATGAACCTTTTGTTTGGTCTATTTTTTTTTTTTTTTTTCTTTTTTTCTTTTTTTTTTTTTTTTTTTTTTGTCCAGAAGAATTCGACCATCGTTGCCTGGTGGTGTGGAATCAGAGATCCTATTAGTGTAATGAGAGAGAGAGAGAGAGAGAGAGAGAGAGAGAGAGAGATTGAGAGAGAGAGAGAGAGAGAGAGAGAGAGGGGGGGGGGGATTTGAAATGTGATGTATGGCCTTACAAAAGTTCTGTATTTTTTTAATATAACAATCATAACTACGAATATACATAATATATATATATATATAGTATACATATATATATATATACATATATACATACAGAGAGAGAGAGAGAGAGAGAGAGAGAGAGAGAGAATGTGATGAATTGTAAAATAATACCAAACTGACCAAAATAATAATAACATTTTACTTTAAATTTTAAAAGAGAATTTTCCATATCGATTATATTTCATGTAATATCAGTAAAAGAATGAGTGCAGAAATTATATAATTCAGATTTGCTAAGATATAGAAGGAATAGAATAGTTCTCGAAGTGTCATTAATGAAAGCGAATTGTAACAGATTTAAAATGTTTTTATACCAATAGAAATA
>NW_027170591.1:0-2500 GCF_036898095.1 Palaemon carinicauda
GACTCTACACCCGAATGTTTTTTTCGACACCCTAAGTAAACAATACTCGTACGCGTAGTCGGTGCTCATAGCGCCTGAAGTGTTTTTATTTCCGCCGATAGAAGGCAGCACATCGACCTCGGAGAGACGCTCAATTAGCGGGTCTTGGGTCAGTCCTCTGTTCTCGTCGGCTTCTTACGGTTGTGCTCTTTGCCTTCTGATATTAACTGTGATTTAATCGTGATTTTTTATGTACATCCATTAACGATAATTTACGTAAATCATGGGTCCAAAAAGGCTTAGTTTTGCCAGTGGTAGTGGTAGTGGTGAGAAAAGGAAGAAGGAAATGCTTTCTATAGAAATTAAGCAGGAAATTATTGAAAAACATGAGCGTGGCATCCGCGTGAGTGAACTTGCTAGACAGTATGGCCGTAATATGTCGACGATCTCGACAATCCTTAAACAGAAGGAAGCTATTAAAGCAGTGAAACCTTCTAAGGGGATCACTATAATTTCCAAACGCCGTACCCCTATCATAGAAGAGATGGAACGACTTATACTAGTGTGGATTAAGGATAGAGAGATCGTTGGCGACACCATTACCGAAACCGTTATCTGCGAGAAGGCGCACGCCATCTTTACGGACTTGAAGGAGGAGAGCTCTGGGGGTGGTGCTGGGGAGAGTTCAACCGAGCCTTCCTCAGATGATTTCAAGGCATCTCGTGGCTGGTTCGAGAAATTTAAGAAACGGTCCGGGATTCATTCAGTTGTTCGCCACGGAGAGGCTGCTAGTGCGGACACAAAGGCTGCAGCTGACTTTGTTAAGAAATTCGAAAATATCGTAAAGGAAGAAGGCTACGTAGAGCAGCAGGTGTTCAATTGTGATGAAACCGGGCTGTTTTGGAAGAAGATGCCGAGTCGAACCTACATCACTGCTGAAGAGAAGAAATTGCCTGGGCATAAGCCAATGAAGGATCGGTTGACTCTTGCTCTATGTGCCAACGCTAGAGGGGACTTTAAAGTCAAGCCCTTGCTTGTTTACCATTCGGAGAACCCTATGGCCTTTAAAGCACACAACGTCGATAAGGATCAGCTTCATGTTTTCTGGCGATCCAACTCGAAGGCCTGGGTCACTAGGCAATTCTTTGTGCAATGGGTAAACCAAGTTTTCGGTCCTTCTGTGAAGAAGTATCTTCATGAGCAGAAATTGCCTTTAAAGTGCCTGCTATGCCTTGACAATGCACCCACTCACCCCCCGGACTTGAAGATGATATCTTCGATGAATTCAAGTTCATAAAGGTGCTGTATCTTCCACCAAATACCACCTCTATCCTCCAGCCCATGGACCAGCAAGTCATCTCTAATTTTAAGAAGCTGTACACCAAGCACTTATTCAAGCAGTGCTTTAATGTCACGCAAAGCACCAACTTAACTTTGCGTGAATTTTGGAGGGGCCACTTCAATATCGTGCACTGCTTAAAGATCATTGATCAGGCTTGGGTGGGATTAACTCGACGGACCCTCAATTCTGCATGGAAGAAGCTGTGGCCTGATGCAGTTTCTCCCCGAGATTTCGAGGGTTTTGACCCCGAACCTGATCCCGTGGTCGGTGCAGCGGAAGCCGTAGAGGAAATAATCTCCCTTGGCAAATCCATGGGTCTGGAGGTCAACGCAGATGACGTTACGGAACTCGTCGCCGAACATCACGACGAACTGACGACGGATGAGCTCAAGGAACTCCATGCTATGTCGGAGCACATGAGTGATGACGAGGAAGAGAGCGAGGAGGTAGAACATATGTTAGGTTCAGCGCAAATAAAAGAGGTGTTAGGAAAATATCAAGACGTGGTCGACTTCATCGACAAATACCATCCAAAGAAATTGCAGGTTTGTCGTGTAGTTTCTCAATTCGATGATGTTTGCCTAACGCACTTTCGAAACATTCTGAAAAGCCGTACGAAGCAATTATCTATCGATGCTTTCTTTAAAAAAACTGAGAAGCGAACTCGCGATGAAGAGGATGTAAGTGAACCGAAGAAAACGGCAGAGTGAAGAGGAAGAAAGTGAAACACAGAAAACGGAAAAGAGTGAAGCAAAAGAAATTCAGTCAATTTTAAATGTAAGTGATAGTGATTAAAATTACGTAATCATCAAAAAGAAAAAAAGAAAATGTAAAAAAAAAATATAAAATATAAAAAAAAAAAATAAGCTAAGTTATGTTAAAGTTCACTTAGTGTAAGTTAGAATAAGTTACGGTAGTGTTACGTTTATCGTAGTTAACCTCTCTACCTCCTCGCCGTCCGTCCGTCTCCTCTCTCCTCTCTGCGTAGCGAAGACGAACAACACCTGCGCTGGAGTTTCTAAGGTAAAGTGACGCTAAAAACCCGTTTCTTATTTATCATTTTTGCTAATTCTTCTTATTTACGTGTCTATTCTTCTTATTTACATGTCTATTATCTAATTTAGTGTTCATTATTCTCATGGGAAAGTTATGTGTAGTAGTTTATTAAGAAGTTATCAT
>NW_027170591.1:5000-10000 GCF_036898095.1 Palaemon carinicauda
ATGAGATTGCAATGAGAAGCCCAGGTTCTTTTTCCCTCGCCCATTCCCCAAATAGCTTAGAAACTCTTGCTATTAAATTATTGCAGGCTCTCAAATTTGTACCTAAATTTGAAGAGAATAATATAGCAGAATTCTTTGTATTATTTGAGAGGATTGCTGCAAGGTTGGAGTGGTCCCTATAGTATTGGACCACTCCTATACAAAGTAAATTGGTTGGAAGAGCTCAGAGGGTATATGTAACGCTGGAGGAGGATCTATCTGCAGATTATGAGAGTGTAAAGGCTATTGTCTTGAAGGCCTATGAGTTAGTCCCTGAAGCTTATTGGCAACGCTTCTGGAACTTAGAAAAGTGTAGGGAACAAACTTTTGTTGAATTTGCCAGGGCGAAGGAACAGTATGCTAGTGATTGGTTCAAGTCCAAGGAGGTTGGAGATTTTGAGAAATTGAAGGAGTTAATGATGGTGGAAGAGTTTAAGAGGTGTGTCCCGGATAAACTGAAGGTCCACCTCGAAGAGTTAAAACTCGAGACCATTCAGGAGGTAGCCATCGCTAGTGACGAATATTGCTTGTCTCATAAAAGTGAGTTAGGGGGAGTAACGACAAATGTGAAGTCTAGTTGGGTTAAGATGGGTAGGAATAATAATGCTAATGCTAATAATAATGCTAAGGTGTTTAGTAGAAATAATCAGGGAAGTAATAATAATCACGGTAATGCTAATAATAATTTTTCTCCTAACAGAGGTAATAGGCCAAATATATGTAATCCAGAGAAATTGAGCATTTGATGTGCTTCTTTTGCAATAAGAAGGGGCACGTAAAGAGTATGTGCTATGCGTTTAAAAGAGCGCAAGATACCAATAGTAGGCCATTGATGGGTGTGGAAAGGAGAGAGGGAGAAAATATCCCGACAGGGTCCGCTGACCAATGACTACCTGGTTGTTTTGACAGATATTTGTCCTCCGGTAGTGTCTCCTTCGCCAATTCGTCCGAGAAAAGACGAGTGCGTATTTTGCGTGATACTGGTGCAGCACAGTCTTTGATCCTAAGGGAGGCATTACCTTGTAATTTTGTACCGAAAAGTGGGGAATTTGTGTAATTGGCTTGTTTTCCTGATACGGTAAAATCGTATGCCATCAAAAATTTTAATTTAATCTGTCCTTCCTTTACAGGTAATTTGAAATTGGCCATAGTAGATAAATTCCCGGTTAAGGAGGTTGATGTTGTGATAGGGAATGATGTGGCAATGAAGAATAATACTTGTCCCATATTGATAAACCCTGATAGTGAAGTAGCAGCAGTTACTCGTTCTAGTGCTAGAATTGTTGACGCTGCAGAGTCAACAATTGATGTAGATTTAAGTAGTTTAGATCGTAGTAATAGCCTAGCTGTAGATCTTGGAATGTTAACGGACAAGTTAAATTGCACTACTGAAGAGCTAATCAAGGCCCAGAAAGAGGAGTTTCGGGAACTCCCTATCGAGTTAGGGGAGGTGTCTGATATGACTGGTCCCAAATTTAAGATAATTAATAATATTTTATATAGGTTGAGTAGGCCTATGGGGGTGGATAATGTTGATAATGAAATTGTGAAACAGATAATGGTTCCCTTTGGTTACAGAAAGGAGTTAATGTCAATGGCGCACGAAAGTGGTTTGGCCGGCCATTTCGGAATTCATAAAACTTCCTGCAAATTGTTAGGGAATTATTATTGGCCGAAGTTGAAGGCAGATGTAAAGAAGTTTGTCAATAGTTGTGATGTGTGTTAGAGGGTCGGTAAACCCAATCAGCGGATTCCAAAATCGCCTCTATGTCCTATTCCCGTAGTTTCTGAACCTTTTAAGGAAGTCAAGATTGATGTGGTTGGACCATTACCGATGACGCATAGTGGTAATGCGTATATTTTGACAATAATGGATAGGATGTCTCGATATCCCGAGGCAATACCACTACGTACCATAAAAAGCATTAAAATTGTTGACGTACTATTTGACTTTTTTACCAGGTTTGGGATGCCTAAAGTAATTCAATCAGATTGTGGATCTAATTTCACGAGTAGCCATTTCAAAGATAAAATGGCAGAGTTGAATATAAAACATGTGACCTCTTCTCCATATCACCCCGAAAGTCAGGAAGTTCTGGAGAGATTTCATCAAACCCTGAAATCTGTGGTAAAAAAAAAATATTGTTTAATTAATGGTTCTGAATGGGATAAGGAATTACCTTATTTGTTGTTCGCTTTTCGTTCTGTCCCAAGTCAGTCTTTGGGTTTTTCGCCTTTCAACCTTGTGTTTGGTCATTGTGTTCGAGGGCCTCTCGATGTGGTTCGTGAGTCTTGGGAGGGAGACGTCCCTGAGGTTAATTTATTGGATTATGTGTCTAATCTAGGCGATAAATTAACCAAGGCTTGGATATTTGCGGGTGAAAATTTATTATGTAGCCAAAAAAGAATGAAGTACTTTTTTGATAGAAGGTCCAAGGCACGTGACTTTGCGGTAGGCGATAAAGTATTGGTTTTGTTACCCTTCCCAGGGAATCCATTGAAAGCTTCTTTTTCAGGTCCTTGGAAAATTTTGAAAAAAGTAAGTGAATTTAACTATTTAGTGGAGACACCCCAAAGAAGGAAACCTTTTCAACTGTGTGATGTAAATATGTTGAAGGCTTATATGGAACGGGAGAAAATCATTCCCGTAGCAACCATTGGGAATACGGTAGATTCTGAGAACAATAACCATTTTCTTTTTCAGAGGGGGAGGGTATTGATGATAATTGTTTTAATGGATATGAATGGCGGTCGGATAATAGAAAGTCTTTGGAAAAATTTTCGGGAGTAATTTCACATTTAGGTAAGGAAGAACAAAGGTCTTTGAAAAAATTAGTATCTAATTATAAGGAATTATTTTCGGATGTACCGGGTAGGACTTCGGTCCGCGAACATGATGTAGATGTAGGTAGCGCCACTCCTGTGAAATGATCTCCTTATAGGTTGAATCCCTTCAAAAATGAGGTTGTAGCGAAGGAAGTGGATTATATGTTAAAACATGACCTAATTGAACCTAGTCAAAGTCCGTGGTCATCACCGGTTGTATTGGTAAAAAAATCAGACGGTGATTTCAGGTTATGTTTTGATTACCGTAAGTTGAATGAGTTATCTAAATCTGATTGTTATCCATTACCTCGAATTGAGGATTGTATTGATCGAATGGGTATGGCCAAATACATTAGTAAATTCGATTTGTTGAAAGGTTATTGGCAAGTTCCTCTTTCAAAGCGGGCAAGGGCCCTGTCTGCTTTTGTAACACCACAGGGACTGTTTTAATGTAAAGTTATGCCGTTTGGTATGAAGAACGCAGCTGCCACATTTCAGAGGTTAATGAATACTTTATTGATGATATTGTCATTTATAGCGATGATTGGGAAACCCATTTAAAATGTATTAGGGCACTATTTGAGGTGTTGAAAAAGGCAAGTTTGGTAATTAATTTAAAGAAAAGTGATTTCGCAAAGGCGAAAGGTGGTATGTTTGGGTCATGAGGTTGGTAATGGTAAAGTTGCTCCTAAGCAGGCCAATATCGAAAGTATTGAAAACATGGTAGTCCCTAAATGTAGGAAGGATGTCAGAAGATTCCTTGGTTTGAGTGGGTACTACCGAAGGTTTGTTAGGAATTTTTCGGATATAGCCGATCCATTGACAAATCTCTTGAGAAAGAAGGTAGCATTTGTCTGGACGGCTGAAACGCAAAGGGCTTTTGATAATTTAAATAGAGTATTAATTAATTTCCCTGTCTTGAGAGCTCCTGATTTTGACCTTCCTTTTTCTCTTGCCGAGGATGCAAGTGACGTTGCTGTAGGAGCAGTGTTGTTGCAGAATGACGAGCAGGGAGTTTCTCATCCTGTCGCATTCTTTTAAAAAAAATTGTCCTCCGCCCAACGTAGGTAATCTACTGTGGAGAAAGAGACTCTAGCTTTAGTATTTGTTATTAACCATTTTCAGGTTTATCTCTCCTCCTCAGATACACCTATTAAGGTCTTGACGGATCATAATCCCCTGACCTTCATCAGCAGATACAAGAATAAAAATCAACGATTGATGAGGTGGAGTCTCATGCTGCAAGAATGGAATTTAGAATTTTCCCACATCCCAGGAAAAGATAATATTGTTGCCGATTTTCTCTCTCGCAGCGTTGAATATTAGTTGATTGACAGAGAGCTATGCAGATATTAAAGGTAGTATCTTTATCGTTCTAATTATGGTGTGTATGCTGTTGAAGTGGGCACGTAGTGAGTAGAAGCAAATGTATATTTAAGATTTATTAATCATGGTTTCTTTACAGAGGATTATAATGTTTTGGGTATATTATATGGGATCTTAAAGGATAAAAGGTGAGGGTGATCACTGGTACTTGCTAATGGTTGATTAATTAGGTGATCTAAGGTTTTGAGGTGTCAGGTACGATAAGGTTTATATTAAGTTAAGAAAAGGAGATAGGCACTAATCCGGTTATTCTGTATTTTCAGGCTAATAATTACGCTTCATCGATTTTGTTTGTTTGTTTGCGCAGGGGAGTCTTGTGGTGGTCTTCTCTGTGTCGTTCGGTGTGTGTGTATGTATTGGACACTATGGTGATAAGTGTGATATATAACACTGAAATAGACAGTGGTTTTTGTGATCAACATTTATTGATAGTGAGTGATGTGTATCCCTGAAAATAAACAGTGTATTAAGTGTGGAAAAGGTTATAGCCTTTGGACTATATATAGAGAATCCGGTTGTTAGTGCAATGACTCTTTATTAAGTTTATTAACGGTATGAATGATGTGAAATTTTTAGGTTGGGTACCTATTTATGGTATGGTAAAGTTTTGGCTTTCTGGTTTTGGAAAGTTTACTTGTGATTAATATTAGGTTTAAGATGTTTTTAGTATTGGTTATATATTGCGATCCTTGTGAGCTGCAAACCTTGGTACTTCCCACCCTCTTTCCTTTTGTTTGTCATGTTTTTGC
>NW_027170591.1:20000-22500 GCF_036898095.1 Palaemon carinicauda
TTTTTGTACTGCCCTCTGTTAAATATTTTCTAATAAATGCTATGTTTCTCAGGTGATAGTTACACACTTTCACTGTGTTCACAATTTGGTCCTTCATTGACAAATTACAGTCTATCAGTACACCCAAATTTTTCACAACAGGCACAATCCCAACATCAGCATCACCAATTTTTATACTTTGAATTAGCTGGTAATTCTTCAAAGCCACCCTTGTGCCAAAGAACATACATTCTGTTTTATCATCATTTAATTTGAGCTTTTTCCTCTGCATCCATGTTTTTATTTCAGTCATTATCTCATCAATTTTCTTCCCTGTATCTTGTGTTGTTGAAATTGAGAGGTAAAACTGAGTATCATCTGCATATAGTTTAAAACCAACTTTTTGTTTTTTCAAGATGTGTGATAGCTCGATAGTATATATGTTAAACAAGATAGGGCCCAGGACACTACCCTGTGGTACACCCTTCATAAGAATTCTCTCATTGGATCGGTTTCCAGAAACTTCTACAATAGTCTTCCTGTTCACTAAGTAACTTCGCAAAAATTTCAGTGCTTCCTGAGTCACTCCAATAGACTTTAAGTCGTCAAGTAAGTACTCGTGCACAACAGTGTCAAAAGCAGCACTAAGATCTAACATAATTAAAATTCTACACTTTCCCCCATCAAGAAGACCTATCATATCATTCATTATTGAGCACAAAGTAGTTTCTGTAGAATGATTAGCTCTGTAGGCCGATTGATTTTCCGGGAATACCTCTAACTCGTCAATATGCGCCCATAATTGCTCACTTATGACTTTTTCAATAAGCTTTGACATGTAGGATAAATTTGAAATGGGCCTATATGAATTTAGCTCGTTTACATCACCTTTCCCTTTGTAAATTGGTTTGATCAACGCAGTTTTTTTCACAGCTAGGAAAACAGGATTGTGATATACTTAGGTTAATTATGTTCAGGTAAATATTATATACGACTTGTTTGTTTGGAGCTTCACTTATTGAACTATTTGGGAAAGGGTCGTTTCCACAATATGTATTCTTCATCTCTCTCATAACCTTTAACAAGTCGCACATATTTATTTCTTTAAATTTTATTAACTTCTTTCCCTCCTTCACTGTCATAGCTGACTGTCCTTCCAAGTGATTTTGGGGGAAGCCTCTATAGATTTTATCAATTTTTTCACTAAAGAATATAGCAAAACTCTCTGCACAAACATTGTCAGGCAAGACATATTTTTTCTTTAATCCCATCAAATCATCAAGGTTTTTGTGAAAGTCCTTCATGTTATTGGTTTTTTTACATTCGCCGTTGTAGAATTTTCTTTTTGTTTTTTCTAACAGGATGTTATAGTCATTTCTGGCCTTATTATATAGATTTCTGGCTTGTAAGGATTTGGCTCTTTTCCATCTACCTTCCATCTTACGTCTGTGTCTTTTTGCCTTTAATAGCTCACTATTATACCACCTAAAATTTTCGCGTACCACTATTTGTTTGTTCTTTATGGGACACATGGTATCGTACATTTTTCCAAAATTGTCGTTGTATTTCTTGGTATAGCACCCAACACATTCTATGTCTACCATATGTTCACATTGTGTGTTCACACAAGACATTTGCGCTACACTAGCTTCAATAAAATTCTCAGCATCAAAATTTTCCCGTTCCCTATATGTGATCCATTTTTTCAATACTCTGGTGCAATTTATATTAACATTAAAGGTGATGAGTTTATGTGTTTTTAAGATCTCAAAGTCTGGTTCCACTTCAAGGTTTTTTATTAGGTCTGAGTCTTTTCCACATATGACCAAGTCGAGTGTATGACCACCTACTGACGTTGATACCAAAACACTGTTTATTAAATTAAACATCTCAAATACTTCCTTGAGTTCTTTAGCCTTATTATCATTTTCATCATCTACCCAACAGTTGAAGTCTCCACCAATTAATGCTCGTCCAGAGAAACTTGTACCTGGTCGTCTGCTTTGTTCTGATTCTGCGATGATTATTTTCCTTGGTGATGAATGGAATGACCTTCGTTAACAAAAGAGTAATTAGAAATATATCGAAAATTAATAGTGACTTCAGAGCATAAAATAATTGAATGATAAGTATAAAGTTCAATGACAGCTTTATGAAACTAATATTAGGGATGCGGTGGACTGGTGGTAGCGTCCTTGCCTGGTGTTCACCAGGCTGGGGTTCTAGTCCCCCTCAAACTCGTTAGTTCCTTTGGATGCTGTAACCTTACCATCCTTGTATGCTAAGGATGGAGGTTTGTGTGAGCCTATAGGTCTATCTGTTGAGTCATCAGCAGCCATTGCGTGACCTTTCCTATTTCATAGCTTGGGTGGAAAGGGGGCTTAGGCGTTGATCATATGTATATATGGTCAGTTTCTAGGGCATTGTACTGCTTCATAGAGCAAAGTCACTGTTCATTACCTCTTCCATTCATGGCGGACTTTGAATCTTAAACCTTTGAAACGAAAAAGAGAAGTCAAGA
>NW_027170592.1:7500-17500 GCF_036898095.1 Palaemon carinicauda
CAAGGTCACAATGTCTTGATTGAGGCCTTCATATGTCCAAAGTTCAGGTTAAGAAGTTTGACGGGTCACTGGGAAAGATTGGATAACGAGGCCTTTATATACCTAAGCCTTAGTGGAGTGAAGTCTACATATGGGTCAATGGGAAAGACTGGCTAACAAAGCCTTAACGGAGTGAAGCCTACCTAAGGATCAATGGGAAAGATTGACTAACAGCCTCAACAGAGTGAAGCCTACGCACGGGTCAATGGTCAAGAATGGCTAACAGCCTTAGTGGAGTGAAGCCTACTCATTGCTCAATGGGAAAAATTGGCTAACAAGGCCTTTACGTACAAAACCTTAACGGTGTGAAGACTACCCATGGGCCAATGGTCAAGAATGGCTAACAGCCTTAGTAGAGTGAAGCCTACTCATTGGTCAATGGCCAAAATTGGCTAACAAGGCCTTTACATACAAAACCTTAACGGAGTGAAGATTACCCATGGGCCAATGAGCAAGAATGGTTAACAGCCTTAGTGGAGTGAAGCCTACTCATTGGTCAATGGGCAAAATTGGCTAACAGGCTTTTATATAATAAAGTAATAGTGGAGTGAAGCCTATCCATGGGTCAATGAGAAAGAATGGCTAACGAAGCCTTTCTATACCAAAGCCTTGGCGGAGTGAAGCCTACTCATGGGTCAATGGGCAAGAATGGCTAACGAAGCCTTTCTATACCAAAGCCTTGGCGGAGTGAAGCCTACTCATGGGTCAATGGGAAAAATTGGCTAACAAGGCCTTTACGTACAAAACCTTAACGGTGTGAAGACTACCCATGGGTCAATGAGCAAAATTGGCTAACAGGCTTTTATATAGCAAAGCAATAGCGGAGTGAAGCCTATCCATGGGTCAATGAGAAAGAATGGCTAACAAAGCCTTTCTATACCAAAGCCTTGGCGGAGTGAAGCCTACTCATGGGTCAATGGGAAAAATTGGCTAACAAGGCCTTTACGTACAAAACCTTAACGGTGTGAAGACTACCCATGGGTCAATGAGCAAAATTGGCTAACAGGCTTTTATATAGCAAAGCAATAGCGGAGTGAAGCCTATCCATGGGTCAATGAGAAAGAATGGCCAACAAAGCCTTTCTATACCAAAGCCTTGGCGGAGTGAAGCCTACCCACATGGCAAAAATCATTCCAGTGGCTCTTAGCTTTCAGGTTGATTCCCGAAGACCTTGACTTAATCCTTAGAGCTAAATTTAGGGAATGCCCTGAGGGCAAAGTGGGACTCGCTTAGAGGAATGAATCCATAATCTTAGGAAGGACAGTTCCAGTGGCTCTTTGCTTTCAGGTTGATTCCCGAAGACCTTGACTTGATCCTTAGAGCTAAATTTAGGGAATGCCCTGAGGGCAAAGTGGGATTCGCTTAAAAGAATGAATGGAGGATCTTAGGATGGCCAGCTTAGCTGTCAAAGGGGCATGGCTCCAAGCCCTTAGTAGAGTTAATTTTATTGCCAAAGTGGCATAGCTCAAAGGGCTTAACAAAGCCACTTTGATGCCACAAAAGACATGAATCTTTGACCTTAGGTAAGCAATTTGATACTAAAAGGAGCACTTCCCACTGGCCTTTACCAAATTTTATAACTCAAGCTCAATGATGTAAGGACCTTCTCTGAGTCAATATTGCATCCCAAGGCACAAGATGCAAAGGTCTAAGCTGATTGAACATTGCACTCCAAAGGACAAAATGTACAGATCTTAGCTAAAGTCGACATTCTACTCCAAGGGACAAGATGCAAAGGTCTTAGCTGATTGAACATTGCACTCCAAAGGACAAAAAGTACAGATCTTAGCTAAAGTCGACATTCTACTCCAAGGGACAAGATGCAAAGGTCTTAGCTGATTGAACATTGCACTCCAAAGGACAAAAAGTACAGATCTTAGCTAAAGTCGACATTCTACTCCAAGGGACAAGATGCAAAGGTCTAAGCTGATTGAACATTGCACTCCAAAGGACAAAAAGTACAGATCTTAGCTAAAGTCGACATTCTACTCCAAGGGACAAGATGCAAAGGTCTAAGCTGATTGAACATTGCACTCCAAAGGACAAAAAGTACAGATCTTAGCTAAAGTCGACATTCTACTCCAAGGGACAAGATGCAAAGGTCTTAGCTGATTGAACATTGCACTCCAAAGGACAAAAAGTACAGATCTTAGCTAAAGTCGACATTCTACTCCAAGGGACAAGATGCAAAGGTCTAAGCTGATTGAACATTGCACTCCAAAGGACAAAAAGTACAGAACTTAGCTAAAGTCGACATTCTACTCCAAGGGACAAGATGCAAAGGTCTTAGCTGATTGAACATTGCACTCCAAAGGACAAAAAGTACAGATCTTAGCAAAAGTCGACATTCTACTCCAAGGGACAAGATGCAAAGGTCTAAGCTGATTGAACATTGCACTCCAAAGGACAAAATGTACAGATCTTAGCTAAAGTCGACATTCTACTCCAAGGGACAAGATGCAAAGGTCTTAGCTGATTGAACATTGCACTCCAAAGGACAAAATTTACAGATCTTAGCATCGACAAAAAGTACAGATCTTAGCAAAAGTCGACATTCTACTCCAAGGGACAAGATGCAAAGGTCTTAGCTGATTGAACATTGCACTCCAAAGGACAAAAAGTACAGATCTTAGCAGAGTCGACATTCTACTCCAAGGGACAAGATGCAAAGGTCTTAGCTGATTGAACATTGCACTCCAAAGGACAAAATGTACAGATCTTAGCTAAAGTCGACATTCTACTCCAAGGGACAAGATGCAAAGGTCTAAGCTGATTGAACATTGCACTCCAAAGGACAAAAAGTTCAGATCTTAGCAAAAGTCGACATTCTACTCCAAGGGACAAGATGCAAAGGTCTTAGCTGATTGAACATTGCACTCCAAAGGACAAAAAGTACAGATCTTAGCAAAAGTCGACATTCTACTCCAAGGGACAAGATGCAAAGGTCTAAGCTGATTGAACATTGCACTCCAAAGGACAAAAAGTACAGATCTTAGCTAAAGTCGACATTCTACTCCAAGGGACAAGATGCAAAGGTCTAAGCTGATTGAACATTGCACTCCAAAGGACAAAATGTACAGATCTTAGCTAAAGTCGACATTCTACTCCAAGGGACAAGATGCAAAGGTCTAAGCTGATTGAACATTGCACTCCAAAGGACAAAAAGTACAGATCTTAGCAAAAGTCGACATTCTACTCCAAGGGACAAGATGCAAAGGTCTAAGCTGATTGAACATTGCACTCCAAAGGACAAAAAGTACAGATCTTAGCTAAAGTCGACATTCTACTCCAAGGGACAAGATGCAAAGGTCTAAGCTGATTGAACATTGCACTCCAAAGGACAAAAAGTTCAGATCTTAGCAAAAGTCGACATTCTACTCCAAGGGACAAGATGCAAAGGTCTAAGCTGATTGAACATTGCACTCCAAAGGACAAAAAGTTCAGATCTTAGCAAAAGTCGACATTCTACTCCAAGGGACAAGATGCAAAGGTCTAAGCTGATTGAACATTGCACTCCAAAGGACAAAAAGTTCAGATCTTAGCAAAAGTCGACATTCTACTCCAAGGGACAAGATGCAAAGGTCTAAGCTGATTGAACATTGCACTCCAAAGGACAAAAAGTTCAGATCTTAGCAAAAGTCGACATTCTACTCCAAGGGACAAGATGCAAAGGTCTAAGCTGATTGAACATTGCACTCCAAAGGACAAAAAGTACAGATCTTAGCTAAAGTCGACATTCTACTCCAAGGGACAAGATGCAAAGGTCTAAGCTGATTGAACATTGCACTCCAAAGGACAAAAAGTTCAGATCTTAGCAAAAGTCGACATTCTACTCCAAGGGACAAGATGCAAAGGTCTAAGCTGATTGAACATTGCACTCCAAAGGACAAAAAGTTCAGATCTTAGCAAAAGTCGACATTCTACTCCAAGGGACAAGATGCAAAGGTCTAAGCTGATTGAACATTGCACTCCAAAGGACAAAATGTACAGATCTTAGCTAAAGTCGACATTCTACTCCAAGGGACAAGATGCAAAGGTCTAAGCTGATTGAACATTGCACTCCAAAGGACAAAATGTACAGATCTTAGCTAAAGTCGACATTCTACTCCAAGGGACAAGATGCAAAGGTCTTAGCTGATTGAACATTGCACTCCAAAGGACAAAAAGTACAGATCTTAGCAAAAGTCGACATTCTACTCCAAGGGACAAGATGCAAAGGTCTAAGCTGATTGAACATTGCACTCCAAAGGACAAAATGTACAGATCTTAGCTAAAGTCGACATTCTACTCCAAGGGACAAGATGCAAAGGTCTTAGCTGATTGAACATTGCACTCCAAAGGACAAAAAGTACAGATCTTAGCAAAAGTCGACATTCTACTCCAAGGGACAAGATGCAAAGGTCTAAGCTGATTGAACATTGCACTCCAAAGGACAAAATGTACAGATCTTAGCTAAAGTCGACATTCTACTCCAAGGGACAAGATGCAAAGGTCTTAGCTGATTGAACATTGCACTCCAAAGGACAAAAAGTACAGATCTTAGCAAAAGTCGACATTCTACTCCAAGGGACAAGATGCAAAGGTCTAAGCTGATTGAACATTGCACTCCAAAGGACAAAATGTACAGATCTTAGCTAAAGTCGACATTCTACTCCAAGGGACAAGATGCAAAGGTCTTAGCTGATTGAACATTGCACTCCAAAGGACAAAAAGTACAGATCTTAGCAAAAGTCGACATTCTACTCCAAGGGACAAGATGCAAAGGTCTTAGCTGATTGAACATTGCACTCCAAAGGACAAAATGTACAGATCTTAGCTAAAGTCGACATTCTACTCCAAGGGACAAGATGCAAAGGTCTTAGCTGATTGAACATTGCACTCCAAAGGACAAAAAGTACAGATCTTAGCAAAAGTCGACATTCTACTCCAAGGGACAAGATGCAAAGGTCTTAGCTGATTGAACATTGCACTCCAAAGGACAAAAAGTACAGATCTTAGCAAAAGTCGACATTCTACTCCAAGGGACAAGATGCAAAGGTCTTAGCTGATTGAACATTGCACTCCAAAGGACAAAAAGTACAGATCTTAGCAAAAGTCGACATTCTACTCCAAGGGACAAGATGCAAAGGTCTAAGCTGATTGAACATTGCACTCCAAAGGACAAAAAGTACAGATCTTAGCTAAAGTCGACATTCTACTCCAAGGGACAAGATGCAAAGGTCTTAGCTGATTGAACATTGCACTCCAAAGGACAAAAAGTACAGATCTTAGCAAAAGTCGACATTCTACTCCAAGGGACAAGATGCAAAGGTCTTAGCTGATTGAACATTGCACTCCAAAGGACAAAATGTACAGATCTTAGCAGAGTCGACATTCTACTCCAAGGGACAAGATGCAAAGGTCTTAGCTGATTGAACATTGCACTCCAAAGGACAAAAAGTACAGATCTTAGCAAAAGTCGACATTCTACTCCAAGGGACAAGATGCAAAGGTCTAAGCTGATTGAACATTGCACTCCAAAGGACAAAATGTACAGATCTTAGCTAAAGTCGACATTCTACTCCAAGGGACAAGATGCAAAGGTCTAAGCTGATTGAACATTGCACTCCAAAGGACAAAAAGTACAGATCTTAGCAAAAGTCGACATTCTACTCCAAGGGACAAGATGCAAAGGTCTTAGCTGATTGAACATTGCACTCCAAAGGACAAAATGTACAGATCTTAGCTAAAGTCGACATTCTACTCCAAGGGACAAGATGCAAAGGTCTTAGCTGATTGAACATTGCACTCCAAAGGACAAAAAGTACAGATCTTAGCAGAGTCGACATTCTACTCCAAGGGACAAGATGCAAAGGTCTTAGCTGATTGAACATTGCACTCCAAAGGACAAAAAGTACAGATCTTAGCAAAAGTCGACATTCTACTCCAAGGGACAAGATGCAAAGGTCTAAGCTGATTGAACATTGCACTCCAAAGGACAAAATGTACAGATCTTAGCAGAGTCGACATTCTACTCCAAGGGACAAGATGCAAAGGTCTTAGCTGATTGAACATTGCACTCCAAAGGACAAAAAGTACAGATCTTAGCAAAAGTCGACATTCTACTCCAAGGGACAAGATGCAAAGGTCTAAGCTGATTGAACATTGCACTCCAAAGGACAAAATGTACAGATCTTAGCTAAAGTCGACATTCTACTCCAAGGGACAAGATGCAAAGGTCTAAGCTGATTGAACATTGCACTCCAAAGGACAAAAAGTACAGATCTTAGCAAAAGTCGACATTCTACTCCAAGGGACAAGATGCAAAGGTCTTAGCTGATTGAACATTGCACTCCAAAGGACAAAATGTACAGATCTTAGCTAAAGTCGACATTCTACTCCAAGGGACAAGATGCAAAGGTCTTAGCTGATTGAACATTGCACTCCAAAGGACAAAAAGTACAGATCTTAGCAGAGTCGACATTCTACTCCAAGGGACAAGATGCAAAGGTCTTAGCTGATTGAACATTGCACTCCAAAGGACAAAAAGTACAGATCTTAGCAAAAGTCGACATTCTACTCCAAGGGACAAGATGCAAAGGTCTAAGCTGATTGAACATTGCACTCCAAAGGACAAAATGTACAGATCTTAGCTAAAGTCGACATTCTACTCCAAGGGACAAGATGCAAAGGTCTTAGCTGATTGAACATTGCACTCCAAAGGACAAAAAGTACAGATCTTAGCTAAAGTCGACATTCTACTCCAAGGGACAAGATGCAAAGGTCTAAGCTGATTGAACATTGCACTCCAAAGGACAAAATGTACAGATCTTAGCTAAAGTCGACATTCTACTCCAAGGGACAAGATGCAAAGGTCTTAGCTGATTGAACATTGCACTCCAAAGGACAAAAAGTACAGATCTTAGCAAAAGTCGACATTCTACTCCAAGGGACAAGATGCAAAGGTCTAAGCTGATTGAACATTGCACTCCAAAGGACAAAAAGTTCAGATCTTAGCAAAAGTCGACATTCTACTCCAAGGGACAAGATGCAAAGGTCTAAGCTGATTGAACATTGCACTCCAAAGGACAAAATGTACAGATCTTAGCAGAGTCGACATTCTACTCCAAGGGACAAGATGCAAAGGTCTAAGCTGATTGAACATTGCACTCCAAAGGACAAAATGTACAGATCTTAGCAAAAGTCGACATTCTACTCCAAGGGACAAGATGCAAAGGTCTAAGCTGATTGAACATTGCACTCCAAAGGACAAAATGTACAGATCTTAGCAGAGTCGACATTCTACTCCAAGGGACAAGATGCAAAGGTCTTAGCTGATTGAACATTGCACTCCAAAGGACAAAAAGTACAGATCTTAGCAGAGTCGACATTCTACTCCAAGGGACAAGATGCAAAGGTCTTAGCTGATTGAACATTGCACTCCAAAGGACAAAAAGTACAGATCTTAGCAAAAGTCGACATTCTACTCCAAGGGACAAGATGCAAAGGTCTAAGCTGATTGAACATTGCACTCCAAAGGACAAAATGTACAGATCTTAGCTAAAGTCGACATTCTACTCCAAGGGACAAGATGCAAAGGTCTTAGCTGATTGAACATTGCACTCCAAAGGACAAAAAGTACAGATCTTAGCTAAAGTCGACATTCTACTCCAAGGGACAAGATGCAAAGGTCTAAGCTGATTGAACATTGCACTCCAAAGGACAAAATGTACAGATCTTAGCTAAAGTCGACATTCTACTCCAAGGGACAAGATGCAAAGGTCTTAGCTGATTGAACATTGCACTCCAAAGGACAAAAAGTACAGATCTTAGCAGAGTCGACATTCTACTCCAAGGGACAAGATGCAAAGGTCTTAGCTGATTGAACATTGCACTCCAAAGGACAAAAAGTACAGATCTTAGCAAAAGTCGACATTCTACTCCAAGGGACAAGATGCAAAGGTCTAAGCTGATTGAACATTGCACTCCAAAGGACAAAATGTACAGATCTTAGCAGAGTCGACATTCTACTCCAAGGGACAAGATGCAAAGGTCTTAGCTGATTGAACATTGCACTCCAAAGGACAAAAAGTACAGATCTTAGCAAAAGTCGACATTCTACTCCAAGGGACAAGATGCAAAGGTCTAAGCTGATTGAACATTGCACTCCAAAGGACAAAATGTACAGATCTTAGCTAAAGTCGACATTCTACTCCAAGGGACAAGATGCAAAGGTCTAAGCTGATTGAACATTGCACTCCAAAGGACAAAAAGTACAGATCTTAGCAAAAGTCGACATTCTACTCCAAGGGACAAGATGCAAAGGTCTTAGCTGATTGAACATTGCACTCCAAAGGACAAAATGTACAGATCTTAGCTAAAGTCGACATTCTACTCCAAGGGACAAGATGCAAAGGTCTTAGCTGATTGAACATTGCACTCCAAAGGACAAAAAGTACAGATCTTAGCAGAGTCGACATTCTACTCCAAGGGACAAGATGCAAAGGTCTTAGCTGATTGAACATTGCACTCCAAAGGACAAAAAGTACAGATCTTAGCAAAAGTCGACATTCTACTCCAAGGGACAAGATGCAAAGGTCTTAGCTGATTGAACATTGCACTCCAAAGGACAAAAAGTACAGATCTTAGCTAAAGTCGACATTCTACTCCAAGGGACAAGATGCAAAGGTCTAAGCTGATTGAACATTGCACTCCAAAGGACAAAATGTACAGATCTTAGCTAAAGTCGACATTCTACTCCAAGGGACAAGATGCAAAGGTCTTAGCTGATTGAACATTGCACTCCAAAGGACAAAAAGTACAGATCTTAGCAAAAGTCGACATTCTACTCCAAGGGACAAGATGCAAAGGTCTAAGCTGATTGAACATTGCACTCCAAAGGACAAAAAGTACAGATCTTAGCTAAAGTCGACATTCTACTCCAAGGGACAAGATGCAAAGGTCTAAGCTGATTGAACATTGCACTCCAAAGGACAAAAAGTACAGATCTTAGCAAAAGTCGACATTCTACTCCAAGGGACAAGATGCAAAGGTCTTAGCTGATTGAACATTGCACTCCAAAGGACAAAATGTACAGATCTTAGCAAAAGTCGACATTCTACTCCAAGGGACAAGATGCAAAGGTCTTAGCTGATTGAACATTGCACTCCAAAGGACAAAAAGTACAGATCTTAGCTAAAGTCGACATTCTACTCCAAGGGACAAGATGCAAAGGTCTAAGCTGATTGAACATTGCACTCCAAAGGACAAAAAGTACAGATCTTAGCAAAAGTCGACATTCTACTCCAAGGGACAAGATGCAAAGGTCTTAGCTGATTGAACATTGCACTCCAAAGGACAAAATGTACAGATCTTAGCAAAAGTCGACATTCTACTCCAAGGGACAAGATGCAAAGGTCTTAGCTGATTGAACATTGCACTCCAAAGGACAAAAAGTACAGATCTTAGCAAAAGTCGACATTCTACTCCAAGGGACAAGATGCAAAGGTCTTAGCTGATTGAACATTGCACTCCAAAGGACAAAATGTACAGATCTTAGCAGAGTCGACATTCTACTCCAAGGGACAAGATGCAAAGGTCTTAGCTGATTGAACATTGCACTCCAAAGGACAAAATGTACAGATCTTAGCTAAAGTCGACATTCTACTCCAAGGGACAAGATGCAAAGGTCTTAGCTGAGTCAACCTTGCACTCCAGGGAACATGATCTTAGGTCTTAGCAGTTAACCTTGTACTACACGATTCATGTCTTAGGAGTCTTAACAGAGCCAATTCAATCACTGAAGAGGGATGACCCAGAGTCCTTCTAACCCCAGGAAGAGTTGGTAGGACAGTTGGTAAGACTTAGGAGTATGAGGATTCCTCCTCCTTCAACGGTACCCCGTACGGCGTTAGGCTTTCTCTAATGGGCGTCGACCACCTTAATACACTTATATGGTCATTGACTTGTTGAAAGTTTTATC
>NW_027170592.1:20000-26369 GCF_036898095.1 Palaemon carinicauda
ATATTTATATAATATATATATTTATAATATATATATATATATATATATATATATATATATATATATATATATATATATATATATATAACCCTTTCTGAGTAGAAATACCTTATCGTGGCGAAAGGTTTGAGTTTTACAGTAATCAGCAAACTATACTATTCAGAGGCACCCATACTAGATTGGTTTGCTGTGAGCGATCAAATGAAAATCTCCCACCATCACCAATCCGTACTGGCCAGCGCGGTGATGAAAACTGCCCAAACCCTAGACATGAATAAGGACATGGCTGAGGTCTTTGTCCTGCAGTGGACTAGAAACGGCTGCATATGTTGTTGTTGTTGTTGTTGTTCATGAAAATTACAATGCCTTTGCGTATGTGAGTACATATATGTATATGTAATGATACATAAATATACAATCATTTAGGTATACATAGGTATACATACGTATAAGAATCAAACGAACAGAGATGAAAAAAAAAAACATTGATAAAAATTAGAAAAATAAAAACATTTATTTCTTTTTCCTGTTTTGTTGTCTGCCGGCAAAAAAAAAAAAAAAAAAAAAAAAAAGGAAATGAAACTCCACAAAAACCAAAACAAAAAATATACAATTTCAGAAGAGCCAAAAATATCGAATTCTGAAATTTTCCGTAAAAAGTGAAAAACATAACTATTTCCATCTATGATTTCTATATCATGGATGAGAAATTTGTGCAGGAATTTTCCTAAAAGGATCATTATGAAATTTGAAATTAAAAATGTATGAAAAAGGAATTAGTTCTTTGGAAATGTTCTCTATGACCCTCATCACTGCGACGTTAGATTAGGAAGGCAAATATATCTTCAAAATTATTATTTATTTATCAGTTCATTCAGCAGAGGCCGACGGAGTGGGCCACTTAATTACCATTTTCTAACAAGATAATTCCCTAGAAACTTGCCATATATACATATCATCAGCGCCCAAGCTAGGACCAGGGAGGGCCAGGCAATGGCTGCTGATGACTCAGCAAGTAGACCTATAGGCTCCCCAGCCAACCTTTTCCTTAGCTCACAAGGATGGTAAGGTTACAGACACTATAAGAAACTACTGAACTTAGGCGGTACTCGAACCCAAGGCTGACAGATCGCTAGGCAGGGGCGGTTCCAGTTGGCTAGTAAAGCAGTTGGACAGCAAGAAAGAAGGGAGTACAAACGGAGTAAATTAGAAAGCTAGACAGTGGGTGCAGCGAGATAGGGAAAGTTAGTAAGCAGTAAAGACATTAGTGTATGGTGGTATACTGGTATACTCCTACAAGTGTACGTATCAAAACCATATCCTATTTGTGACCTACTCTCAATATGTTATGTTGTGGCCTACTGGTAACGTCCCTGACTGGCGACCACTGAACCAGGGTTCGAGTTCGGCTCAAACTCGACAGTCTTTTGTTGTCTGTAACCTCACGATCCCTGTGAGCTAGGGATGGGTGGTTTGGGGGAGGCTATAGGTCTATCTGCTGAGACATCAGCATCCATTGCCTAGCCTTCCCTGGTCCAAGGTTGGGTGGAGAGGGGGCTAGGGTGCTGATTATATGGATATATGGTCAGTCTCTAGACTACCATTCATGAGTGGCCTTTAAACCTTAAAATCATTGTTTATCTATAAAAAAATAAACAACAACAACAACAATAATAATAATAATAATAATAATAATAATAATAATAATAATAATAATAACAAAGTTATCATGTATTTCCATACAGTTTCGGTACCAATAAAAGCCTTGAACCAGGATGCATATATAAATGAAGAAACCCCTAATTCCTAAGGAAGGATTCGAACCCACAACCTATAGGATGTGGCATTTCAAGCTTGGCGAGATTTAACGTTGGTTTTGGTCACGATTTGGAAGGGTGACCTTCGAGAATGTTATTATTATTATTATTATTATTATTATTATTATTATTATTATTAGCTAAGCTACAACCATAGTTGGAAAAGCAAAAAGCTATAAACCCAAGGGCTCCAAAAGGGAAAAATGGCCCAGTGAGGAAAGGAAATAAGGAAATAAATAAACAATCTGAGAAATAATGAGCAATTAAATATTTTAAAAACAGTGACAACATTAAAACAGATATTACATATATAAACTATAAAAAGACTTATGTCAGCCTGTTCAATATGAAAACATTTGCTGCAAGTTTGAACTTTTGAAGTTCTGCCGATTCAACGATACGACTTAGCTCTCAATTGAGAAACCCAGCTTCGATCCCCAATAAGAGCGAGGAGAGATACGAAAATATGCTTTTGTTGACTTGAGAATGTTGTGGAAATCAGCTGAGAGAGAGAGAGAGAGAGAGAGAGAGAGAGAGAGAGAGAGAGAGAGAGAGAGAGAGAGAGAGAGAGTCCTCTCTCTCTCTCTCTCTCTCTCTCTCTCCTCTCTCTCTCTCTCTCTCTCTCTCTCTCAGTATTTCTCCTATTTATTCTTTGATTCTTTCGATTCTTCCTAGAGAGAGAAAGTTCTCCTCTCTCTCTCTCCTCTCTCCTCTCTCTCTCTCTCTCTCCTCTCTCTCTCTCTCTCTCTCTCTCTCTCTCTCTCTCTCTCTCTCTCAGTATTTCTCCTATTTATTCTTTGGTTCTTTCTATTCTTCTTAGAGAGAGAAAGTCCTCTCTCTCTCCTCTCTCTCTCTCTCTCTCTCTCTCTCTCCTCTTCTCTCTCTCTCTCTCTCCCTCTCTCTCTCTCTCTCCTCTCTCCTCCTCTCTCTCTCTCTCAGTATTTCTCCTATTTATTCTTTGATTCTTTCTATTCTTCCTCTTCCTCGTTTCTGCTTCGTCCATTCATATTTTCTCTTCCATTTTTTATCCATAATTTTAACATTTCCTTATATTTACCTTTATATATTTCTCTTATTTGAATTAATATCTTCCATCATTTCTCCTCTTCTATTCTCTCCGTCGTTATTTCAATATCTTAATTTCCCTTTTCATTTTCTATTATTCAACATTTTCCTTCGTATCTATTCTTAGAAGCAGAAATAGGAGAATTGATATAAGACAAACTTTGGGTTATAAATAGATTCTAAACAATTTAATTTAATTTTTAAAAAATATAATTTTTACTTTACAACTATTTACCTTTCTTGTAAATATCATTTTGTTTTACAGTCCAGCTAAAATAATAAAATAAATAATCTTAAACAATGGATATCGTTTATTTCCTTATTTCCTTTTCCTCACTGGACTATTTTTCCCTGTTTGAGCCCTTGGGCTTATAGCATCTTTCTTTTCCAACTAGGGTTGTAGCTTAGCTAATAATAATAATAATAATAATAATAATAATAATAATAATAATATACCTCCAGTTGATTAATTGAAATTATAATGAGAAATTGTGAAATGTGGGTGTATGTTCCCGTAGAGTTCACATAACTTTATGAAGATATAAATCTTTTATATATATTTTTTGGTCCTTACACGCTATGACCTACACTAGTTTCTCCCCATCAAATTTAATTCCAGCAGTGCACCCTAATTCACAACCCCCCCCCCCCCTTCCAACAGGTCCACACCACCCAAACACCCCTTCCCTAACCCCTAGAGACCACTTCCTCTCCTGACACTCTTCCTTAATGGGGCAGAAATCTCAACGTCCCATAAATCATCGCTCAGTCCAGTATCAGGTTGCGTCCTGACAGACGAAAAGTTATGAAAAGTGGCACTGATTGGGATGAGAGTCAGGCTAAATATATGGCGGGATATTTTCTCTCTCTCTTGAGAGAGAGAGAGAGAGAGAGAGAGGAGAGAGAGAGAGGAGAGAGAGAGAGAGAGAGAGAGAAAATCATTCAATATGGTTTAGCTCATCTTTAAAGAGAGAGAGAGAGAGAGAGGAGAGGAGGAGAGAGAGAGAGAGAGAGAGGAGAGTGAGAGAGAGAGAAAAATCATTCAATATAGTTTAGCTCATCTTTAGAGAGAGAGAGAGAGAGAGAGAGAGGAGAGAGAGAGAGAGAGAGAGAGAGAGAGAGAGAGAGAGAGAAAATCATTCAATATAGTTTTAGCTCATCTTTGCAGAGATGAGAGAGAGAGAGAGAGAGAGAGAGAGAGAGAGGAGAGAGAGAGCGATTTTTTTTTACTGGAAACATAGAAAGAGATAGAGAATACCAGAACTGGGTTATTTATACTCTGTAGGAAAGTATTATTATAATAATAATAATAATAATAATAATAATAATAATAATAATAATAAATAATAATAATAATAAAGGCAGCATGTGAATTACTGAAACAATGAGATATCTTAAAGCAACACTAGCTTGCTTAAGCAGACGATAAAGCATCATTCTAATTTTTAAGAAAGCAGAAGTTGAACTGCTGAAACTGATTCTGCTATCTATGTTTCCTTAATACAAACACCTTTACACATGTACGTAATATATATTTAAACAATAATAACAACAAATGCAGCCATTTATAGTCCACTGCAGGACATAAGGCCTCAGACATGTCCTTATTTATGTCTGTCGTTTGGCTAGTTTTTATCACCTCGCTGGTCAGTGCAGATTGGTGATGGTGGGAGACTTTTGTCTAATCGCTTACAGCAAACCAACCTAGTATGAGTGGCGCTGACTGGTACAGCTATGATGATATACAAACCCTTTTATTCACGTGTGGTATATATATATATATATATATATATAGTATATATATATTATATATATATATATATATATATATATTATATATATATATATATATATATATATATATATATATATATATATGAGAAAGTATTTCCACCCAACAAGGACTCGAACCTTTGACCGATAGAAATAAGGATAAACCCTGGACCAGGGTTCGATTCCCGGCCGGTTAGAAGCTGTTGTCTTTGAGTGGTTCCGCCTGGGGCTCAGATCCCGAGGTCGGTAAGAGAATCCAGACATTAATGTATCAATAAATAAATATATATATATATATATATATATATATATATATATATATATAATATATATATATATAGATAAAATTACCAAAGCTGTTTCCTCTAATAAGGGGTGGCCCACATCAAAGAAAAAGTCGTTACTATCACATTCACCCATAAACTACTGGATCAGCAGCTTCGCACACCTGTCAAGAATGCTCACCAACAGTCCATCGACACCACTAACTCTTGCTATCACAATAAACAGACAAACATCAATACTCTACAAACAAGCGCTTCTCCTAAACAATGCAACAAACAGGGAAAGTAAACAATAAACAAAAACAGAAGAAGTAAACAAGACACGCCCTTTTCTTATCAAGACAACTATCAAGAAAAGGCAATATAAGATTAAAACACGCACTCCACTCTGATAATAATTCTCATGTCTTATTGAGACCCATTATCAGACTGGTAGATGATAAAGTTCATTTTTGCATGTTTATTTAATTCTTTATTCTCGTCTCTTCTTATATTAGGATAGGATGTAACGTTGGGTGTGATCAGTGGTTGGAGGGGGTGACCAAATATAATAAATCATGCATTTGGTATACAACTGTTTATACAATCATAATAGAATTAATATCAAAAGATTATATATATAATATATATATATATATATATATATATATATATATATATATATATATATATATGTATATATATATATATTTCTTCAAGATCAAGTTTCACTTCTCCCTGTCCCTCGAGTAGGGGGAGGGGGAATAGCCATACTCTGGTGAGAGGGTGCGTGTGTGTATGTATGTATGTATGTATGTATGTACATACATACATATATATATATATATATATATATATATATATATATATATATATATATATATATAATACATATGTGTGTATCAAACAAAGTGTATAACCCACAGTCCTCCACGTGTATCGACTAGTATACAGTACGAGATTTCTATACACCTTGCTATCCTACTCCTTCAACTGTATAGTATTATCTTAAGCTTTGGAAAGTTTTTTCCTTCCTTGGTGTTCCCACAGCCTCAAAATCTCGCTGTGTTAAGTACAGTTCAAACTATACTCAATTTTTTTTTAGTGAGGCGCATTTGCACTGACTCGCAGGGGTGCCCTTTTAGCTCGGAAAGTTTCCTGCTCTCTGATTGGTTAGAATTATCTTGTCCAACCAATCAGCGTCAAGAAACTTTTCCGAGCTAAAAGGGCACCGCTGCGGGTCTGTGCAAATCTGCCTCACTAAAAAAAGTTGACTATAGGTCAGCCTAAAATAAGTCAGGGGTGAAGTAGGTCACGTGAACGCCCATATATACAGCACAAAAGAGAGAGAGAGAGAGAGAGAGAGAGAGAGAGAGAGAGAGAGAGAGAGAGAGAGAGAGAGAGAGAGAGAGAGTTAGTTTGGTTCACCGCCTTCTTTCCTAGTTAAAGTA
>NW_027170594.1:0-7500 GCF_036898095.1 Palaemon carinicauda
ACCTGGAATCCCACACTATAAATTACCAGTCAGTGATGACTGTGAATAGCAAAAAAAAAAAAAAAAAAAAAAAAAAAAAAATAATAATAATAATAATAATAATAATAATAATGATAATAATAATAATAATAATAGTAATAATAATAATAATAATAATAATAATAATAATAATAATAATAATAATAATAATAATAATAATTACAATTTTAATAATAATAATAATAATAATAATAATAATATTAATAATAATAATAATAATAATAATAATAATAATAATAATAATAATAATTTTAATAATAATAATAATTACAATTTTAATAATAATAATAATAAAAATAATAATAATAATAATAATAATAATAATAATAATAATAATAATAATAATAATAATAATTACAATTTTAATAATAATATTAATAATAATAATAATAATAATAATTTTAATAATAATAATAATGTTGAAAACTATGTAAAATTATTACATCACTTATGTTTTTCTTCTATTTATCATTGTTCTTATATAATGCGTTCTTAAAGGTTTAATATTTGGTTTAATTATTGTTAATTTGAATAATGTAATCATTAGTATAATTTAGTAAATTTAATTGAGTTTTTCTATGTTTACTTCGAGCTTATAAAGGGAATAAGTAATTATATTTTCGTTGTGACGGTAAACACCTTTTAAGTCTCGAAGGTATAACAACTGTTAACGAGCAGTTACTACTGTTTGTTTCTTTTGTTTTCCGAGGAAAGGAAATGCTGAGCAGCTGAGACAGTCGTAGTGGAGTCCGTTTGGAAAATTCGTACCAGTCAGTTAGTTGGTTTGGTTGGTGGAATCAACATAGAGCCGGTTACTTTTCTTTCAAGCTCGACGGTTATATTAATAATGGACGGCTAATTACAACGAACTGTGCCCAAATCACCGCTCCTGCTCAAGTCTTGCCAGCAACGAAGACATGTCTCTTACCATCCTAGACACAGGATATACTTCATTTATTGCCGAATTTCCGAGGTGCCGATAAGGCTTTAAGGTACGTCACAACGAAATGATGGGTGTCTATTTCTAAAGTGATCCTAGCCTTCTTATCATTTCACCAATGGAAATGATGGCACACTTATTTGCAAACTTGCTTAATAGTCCTGAATTTAATCGTTATATTTACTGATTCATATTAACATATCTTATTAAACTAAATATATACCTATTGAAGCATAAAAAACTACATAATAATTTGTAAGTAATTTGTTTTATCTTCGGATACTATTCGTTTATTTTAACATCTCGAAAATCTAATTTCTAGGATCAGCTTCATGGAAGTAATATTCCTATATATAAATATAAGTTTTTGAAGGATCCTTTAACTCTAATTCTTTATTTTATTTTTCGAGATGTGTTTATGCTAATGTAGGTTTTTGCAGTTGTTACCCCCTTGTCGTTACTATTTAAGTTTATTATTATTAGGGGGTAATAGAATGTTTGTTTGTTTTTCTTCAGGGCTCTCTTGAAGTTGCGGGAAATTGGGAAGGACCGAAACTTTCACCCCCTTGTCGTTACCCTTTGACACAAGGTCGGTCCTCCTAAGGATACTCTCAAACGATTTTTATAGTTACCCAAACCGAACATCCTTTCAAGAAATTTAGAAATATTTAACCTAAATTTAAAAAAAAAAACTATTCTGAAACCTTTAATTAAATTTAAGAGTTTTATTTTGTTTGAGTTTTATTACTAAAATTTCCTGTATAGATAACTTTTTTCAAGATGGCAAACGTGACAGGATTGCAAATAAGGAGTTCGGTTTGGTTGCTTGGTTTGGATGAGAGTAGGAGTGGTTTTTGGGCTTGTTCTGTATTTGAAATTTTCTTATTCTATTTTGTACTGTTCATTTTTGTCGTCAACATTTTCTTGGATGACATTGACTGATCTGTGGTTGTTATGAAATTGGCAGTCTTTGGACATTCATATGTTTCTGATCTCGAAAGGAGATTGGAGGGATCAGAAATAAAAATTGATAATGTGAAATTTGAAATGTCATTTTTTGGTTGGAGAGGTGCCACATTTTCCATCTTTCTTAACAATACTAGTCTTTTAGATCCTTTGGTATCTTATAATCCTGACTATTTAATTGTATATCTGGGAGGTAATGACTTAAAAGCTGACATAGACTTATCCTTAGTCAAAGAAAATTGCAGAGCATTTTATATCTTAGTTCGTGAAAAACTACCAAATACTTGCCTTATTGCCTCGCAAGGAGAGCTGTGGTTTCATGTAAACAGGAATAGGTTTGATGCCCCTCTTACAGAACACTATAAATTACTTAGACGCTATTTCAATAAGTTTGTACTAGGTTTAAAGTGTAAAGATTTTCTGTTTAGGGTGGAAAGCCAGGGGAGATTAGATAACCAGAGGTTGTATAGCGATTCGGTACATTTAAATACAGTAGGTTTAAATCATCTATTTAAATTGATGAAAGATTGTTTGAGGTTTTGTTACAGAAAAAATAAAAGTTTGTAATCATGTCTAATTTGTCTCTTTTAATCAATAGTCGGAAATATATCCGAGGACAAGTGACAAAGTATTATAACAATAAGATTTCACTCCAAACTAAAACCACCTCTGAGAAACATGTCCTCAAAGCTAAGTTTAAATCGTATCTTGATGACTTGAGGGACCATGATAGCAAAATTCAAGCCTTGATATGGCAAGAGGAAGAAAGTAGTGATAAACTTACAGTGGAATTGGCGAATTGTGAATCTTATATTGATAAACTCAATGAAATGTTAGCCTTCCTTGAAGATACTGTCTCTTTCACTTCTAGTACCTTAGATGCTGCAAGGAGTTTGCTTAAGAGTCCTACTGCTCCCCTTCCTACTTTCAGTAGCACTGAAGGGGAAAATATAAACAAATTCTTAACAGAATTTGAGGATACCACAGGCTCCTTTCAGCTTAAGGATAGGGATAAGTTGTTGTTGTTAAAGCAACAAGTTTCGGGGCGTGCTTCCGTTTTGTTGAGTTCACTTGAAGTGGATAAACAGACTTATAATGATGCCAAGGAACTTTTGTTAGCAGCTTTGGCTTCTGGTTCGCTGCAGAAATTCAATACTATTAAACAAATAGCAGAGATGAGATTAACGTATACCACAGATCCATTTTCCTATATTAGTCAGATGAAAAACTGTATTGAATCTGTTAAGTTGCAAAAAATTGAAACTAATGACTTTTTGAATTATTTCTTTTGGCAAGGTTTGAATGATACTTTCAAAAATCAGTTGACTATCATAACAAATAAGACCAGACCTTCATTGGATGAAATAAAGGATAAATTTTTTGAGGCAGCAGAACGATATTCATTAGCTACCCAGAATTTCCATTCAAAGAATCATTCTAAAGGTTTTAATATCAAATCTTCAACAACAAATTTGGCTACTAATGTCAATTTTAGCAAGACTAACGGGCCTTCAGTTAAGTGTACTTTATGTGCTTTAGACAAGGAAAGAGACTCTTCTCATCCTATCTATAAGTGTAAGTATTATGATAGTCCAAAGGCCAAATTTGACAAATTGAAGGAAATTGGAGGATGTTTAAAGTGCGCTAAAGCCAATCATTCCACTGAATCTTGTAATTTTGTTTTTCGAAAGAAATGTTTTCATTGTGGAAAATGGCATTTTACCTATCTGTGTATAAATGGAAATGAAAAAAGGAGTTTACTGGGTGCCACCAATAAAATCGAAGCAACCCCTGTTACCTCTCAGAGTCAAAAAGTGTCCAAAAAAGGGAAAAACTGTAAATCTGCTCCCAAAGAGGTTTCTAGTGGCATGATTCTATCAGTAGGTGCTTTACGGACTACCAGTACAGAGTCAATTTTGCCTACTTTTACTTGTTACCTAAGTAACCGGGTCGAGATTAGGTGTCTTGTAGACAGTGGTTGCCAGACTAATTTTATTACGGAAGCTGTAGCCAATACTAGTAATCTCAAGGTGTTAAAAGAAAGGGTACATTTGACTGTTAACGGTTTTAACTCGAGTAAGCAGTATGTAACTAAGCTTGTGGAAGTAGAGGTAGAGATAGGTAAGGAAAGGTTCAAGATTGAAGCACTTTGTGTACCATCTATTGATATAAATTTGAAACTTCCACAGCTTTCTAGGATTACAACTGCGTTTATTGAGAAAGGCTATGTCTTGGCAGACAATCAATTGTTGAACCATCAGGAGGAGATCAATAACATTGATTTCATATTAGGTACAAATTCTATGTATTGTCTTTTGAGCTCAATGGTAAATTTTGGTCAGCCGATTCCCTCTGTCTATAGTCAATGTGCTCTAGGGGTTATGCTATTGGGTAATCTGCAGAACACTATTTCTAATTTGAAATACTTACCTGATTTAAATTATGCCTCATACAATGGTAATAATTCGGACATTTCTACTTATTTGTCTGTAGAGTCTTCTGTTGTCTATGTAGGCTTTGGTTCAAGCATCTTGTGTGATGATTCAAACTTTATGGAAGAGGAGGTAACTCTTGATGTTGAATCAAATTTTGCAGTGTTGAAAGATGATGGAAGTATTTCGGAGACTGAATTGAATAAAGCTGCAAACGAAATTCTCATGAAATATGATGAGAAGAAGGTATTAAACTATGACCAATTAGAATTCGAAAACTGCTCTTCAGAGGTCAATTATCAACTTGTTAGATTTGCTTTGAATCATTCTGTTCGTACTGAAAAGGGCAGGATATCCATGCCTCTATTATGGAACAGTAAAGTATCTCATCTTCTTGGTAGGAATTACAATCTTGCTAAAGCTGTGCTAAAATCTAACTTAAAAAAGTTAAGAAAGAATGAGCTTCATTTACATTTGATGGATGATGCCATTAAAGAACAAGAACAACTTGGTATAATACAGAGGATTCCAAATTTGGATCAGTATATGGAGGAACATCCTGAGCATAGTTTCTTACCGCACATGGGTGTGTTTAAACTAAACAGGGAGACCACTAAGTGTAGAGTAGTTTTTCTCTCGAATATTTGTGAAAAAGATTTGTCTAAGCCAGCTACTGTTAGTCATAATCAGAGTATACATTCTGGACCTTGTTTAAACCAAAAGATTGCTTCAGCTCTTTTACACCTGAGATTTGGGTCTAAGCTTCTATGCTTCGACATCCGGAAAGCTTTTAACCAAATAGAGCTGAATCCCTCTGATCAGAATAAATTACTATTTCTTTGGTATCGTAATGTAAAGAAAGGAGATTTTTCTCTTGTGGGGTATAAGAATGTGCGATTGAGTTTTGGATTACGATGTTCACCAACAATTTTGATGTTGAGTTTATACAAGATTTTGGTCCTGGATACTGAAGGGAATTCTGAGGAGGTTGTATGTTTGAAAAGGTTGATTTATCAATTATTTTATATGGATAATGGTGCTTTCACTTGTAGTGATTCATCAACATTGAAATGGGCTTATCAGTTATTGCCATCTATTTTTGAGCCCTATAAGATGGAATTACAACAAATTGTTACTAATGATAGTTCACTTCAGGAGGATATTGATGCTGGTCTTGAAAACAAAACTGACAGTAAAGTTAAACTTTTAGGCTTGCAGTGGCATAGGCAAGATGATATATTGTCAACTAGACCGATTGCTCTTGAGGGATCAGCCAATACAAAACGTTTAATTCTCAGGTCGATAGCCTCTAATTTTGATTTATATAATTTCAATGGACCAGTTTTTAACAGATCTAGAGTTTTTAAGCATGGCTTACAGTGTGACAAATCACTTGGATGGGATGATCCATTGTCACAAGAGCGAATGAAAGAGTGGAACTGTATTTCAAGACAAGCTAAAGCAACTCCAGAAATTATGGTAGAACGGTTTGTAGGGGAAAGAGATGCATCTTATAGGATACTAGCTTGTGTTGATGCAAGTAGTCTCATGTATGGAGCCGTACTTTATATTGAGAATATAGATACAGGTAAGGTTAGTTTTGTATTGGCCAAAAACAGAATTGTGAACACAAATTTGAAGACTAAATCAATCCCTTCCTTGGAGTTGCAGGCTATTAGTTTAGGTACAGAGATGCTTATGGAACTTTATAAAGAACTGTCTGGTCCTGCATGTGTCATTCCCATTAATATTAAAGCACTGACTTTGTATTCTGATAGTTTGGTAGCGTTAACTTGGGTAAATTCCTATGCTAGTAAACTTGATAAAATGCAGGGAAAATCCAATTTTATATTGAATAGGTTACATCGTATAAATCAGCTTTGTGAAATCTTCCCTGTGAACTTTACCTTCACAAGTGGGCAGAATAATCCTGGGGATTGCATAACTAGATGTTTATCATACAAACAACTCAAGAAAACTAACTATTTCTCAGGACCACAAATTCAGTCAAGTGATGTAGCAATAAGTCAAAATGTACTGAGTTTCACCATCCAGAATCCTTTATTCAAGATCAATGATGATAATGTTGAAAGCAAAGACGTTGGTAGTTATAATATACAGTGCAATAAACTTTCCATATCATCTGAATATCTAGTTTCTCCAAACAGATATTCTGACTTTCGCCATTTAGTGGCTGTAATTGCTAGGGTTCTGAGATGTTGGAATAAGTGGAAGGCTCGCACAAAGTTGAACAGACCAACTTGTAAGGATTTGATGGTTATTGAATCTGGGTATTACAAAGAGGCTGTTATGCACATAATTTTGAAAGATCAGCTTGTCTATTTCCCTGAAGTCTTTGATTATTTTGGGTCTGATTTGAAAAGGGTCAAGAACATACCCAATCTTGTCAGTCAGCTTAATGTTTATCCTGATCAGGTTGGAATTCTGTGGGTGAGAAGCAAATGTGATCGGTGGAAAGAGGGTGAAAGATGCTATTTCCCTATTCTTTTGCACAAGCATAGTGAGTTAACAAAGTTGATAATTCTTGATTTGCATGTAAGGCTGAAACATGCTGGATGTTATTCACTTTTAGCAGAGCTGCGGAAAGAGTTTTGGATACCTCACTATTTCTCAGTTGTTAAAAATGTCCTTAAGGATTGTGTTACGTGCAAAAGGTATAATGGTCGTTCTGTGAAACTGAATCAGTCCCCATATCGTGATGTTAGATTGCATCCTTCTGAGATTCCTTTTGGGTATGTGTACATAGATTACTTTGGTCCTTATACTGTTAAACAGGAACATAGAAAGCTAAAAGTGTGGGTTCTTTGCCTTACCTGTATGTTTACTCGAGCAGTCAATTTGAAGATTTGCGTGGATATGTCTGTTAAAGAATTCCTTCGTTCTTTTATGCTTCACACGTTTGATTATGGATTGCCACAGTTTTGTGTAAGTGACTTAGGCACACAGATAGTAGCAGGAGGTAACATCATAATGGATTTTCTTAAAGATCCTGAAACCCAGAGGCATTTTGATGAGGCTGGTGTACAATCGATAAAATTTGATCGGTATTTTAAAGGCTGCAGTCAGATGGGTTCTTTGGTAGAGATATGTATAAAGATGGTC
>NW_027170595.1:7500-20000 GCF_036898095.1 Palaemon carinicauda
AACCCAAAGCAAAAAAAAAAAAAAAAACTAAATCAAACCAAACCCAAAACCAAACAAATCAAAACCAAATTAATACCAAATAAAAAACAAAGCAAACCAAACCAACTGAAACCATAGCCAAAACTAAAACCAAACCAACCCAGACCAAATAAAAACCAAACCAAAACCACAGCTAAAACCAAAACGAAAACCCAATCCAATCCAATCCAACCCAACATAACCCAAACTAAACCAAACCAAACAAAAAACCAAACCTAAGTAAAAAACCAAACCAAATCAAAACCAAACCCAATCCAACCCAACCCAACTTAACCCAAACTAAACCAAACCAAAACCATAACTCAACCAAACCAAACCAATCCAAACTAAATCCAAACCTTCAAACCAAAACCAAAACCAATCCAAACTAAAACCAAACCTTAAAACCAAACCCAAAACCTATCCAAACTAAAACCAAACCATAAAACCAAACCTAAAACCAATCCAAACTAAAACCAAACCATAAAACCAAACCATAAAACCAAACCTAAAACCAATCCAAACTAAAACCAAACCATAATATCAAACCAAAACCAATCCAAACTAAAACCAAACCATAAAACCAAAACCAAAACCAATCCAAACTAAAACCAAACCTTAAAACCAAAACCAAAACCAATCCAAACTAAATCCAAACCATAAAACCAAAACCAAAACCAAACCATAAAACCAAAACCATAACTCAACCAAACTAAAACCAAACCATAAAACCAAAACCATAACTCAACCAAACTAAAACCAAACCATAAAACCAAAACCATAACTCAACCAAACTAAAACCAAACCATAAAACCAAAACCATAACTCAACCAAACTAAAACCAAACCATAAAACCAAAACCATAACTCAACCAAACTAATACTAAACCATAAAACCAAAACCAAACCCAAACCCAAACCAAACCTAAAACACACCAATGCCAAGATTGATAGATTCCCTATTTGGGTTAATTTACTATTCTCTTTGACACCTTCTGTAAAAAATAAACCCTCAGGTCAGATATACATTTAGTATATATTTTGCAACTGATTCTTATGTGTTCAAAGGAATATTATTATTATTATTATTATTATTATTAAATGCTAAGCTACAACCCTAGTTGGAAAAGCAGATGGCTATAAGCCCAGGGCCCCAACAGGAAAAAGAGCCCAGTGAGGAAAGGAAACATAGAAAAATAAAATATTTCAAGGATAGTAACAACATTAAAATAGATAATTCCTATATAAACTATAAATACTTTAACAAAACAAGAGGAAGAGAAATAAGATATAAGATCTAACAGTGTGCCCGAGTGTACCCTCAAGCAAGAGAACTCTAACCCAAGACAGTGGAAGACCATGGTACAGAGACTATGGCACTACCCAAAACTAGGGAACAATGGTTTGATTTTGGAGTGTCCTTCTCCTAGAAGAGCTGCTTACCATAGCTAAAGAGTCTCTTCTACCCTTACCAAGAGGAAAGTAGCCACTGAACAATTACAGTGCAGTAGTTAACCCCTTGGGTGAAGAAGAATTGTTTGGTAATCTCAGTGTTGTCAAGGGTATGAGGACAGAGGAGAATATATAAAGAATATGCCAGACTATTCGGTGTGTGTGTGTGTGTGTGTGTGTGTGTGTGTGTGTGTAGGCAAATGGAAAAAGAACTGTAACCAGAGAGAAGGATCCAATGTAGTACTGTCTGGCCAGTCAAAAGACCCCATAACACTCTGGCGGTAGCATCTCAACGGGTGGCTGGTGCCCTGGCCACCCTACTACCTATACATACACACATGTTCTGTATATATATATATATATATATATATATGTATATATACATATATATACATATATATATATATATATATATATATATATATATGTATATATATATGTATATTTAGATATATATATGTATATATATATGTATATTTAGATATATATATGTATATATATGTATATATATATATATGTATATATATATATATATATATATATATATATATATATATATATATATATGTATATATATATATATATATATATATATATATATATATATATATATATATATATATATATATATATATATATATATATATATATATATACAGTACATATTCGAATATAAAATATTATTATAAGACATATTCATATAGAGACATTAATTTTCCTGTCCAGGTATTATCATCACTATCTTTTTTACCCAAGCAAAGATCTTAATTTGCCCAAGATGATATAAGTATTCCAAGTTGCTTTCTAAAGATGTTCCCCAAATATACAATTGAACCTAAATATGATATACACATTATCATCGAGACAGACAATAACCCCATCATTGATGTTCCCATTCAATACAGAGGGATTGAATAGACACACATCAGATAAACAGATATTTTTCCCTATTGGAGCCCCTGGGCTTATAGCATCTTGCTTTTCCAACTAGGGTTGTAGCTTGGATAGTAATGATAATAATAATAATGATAATGATAGAATCCATTACCTTCATTTCAGTCCATGTCTGCTGCAATAATAGTGTGTAGTTGTATTTAGATATTCTCCTTAGCAAGTCCAAGTTCGAAGAGATGAATGTGTGGTAGATAGCAAGTATTTTTGTAAAATGGAGGCTCTCTTTCTCCACACACACACATACACACACACACACACACACACACACACACACACACATATATATATATATATATATATATATATATATATATATATATATATATATATATATATATATATATATATATATATATATATATATATATATATATATGAGAGTAAAACGTATTATCTAAAACCCATTATTTGAAACTTCTGATACATTTTATGAATCCTAAACAGTGAGATCATGTAACAGTTAAATTACATAATGAACTGTCTGCCGTAACCTATAATACTGATGATGATGATATTAAACAATATATTAACCCTTATATTAACACACCATCCCAGACAAAGATATCAAAACCTATGGTACATTTCAATTAGTGCTTAAGGTTATTATTATTATTATTATTATTATTATTATTATTATTATTATTATTATAAAAATAAAGCTACAATCTTCAATGTAAAGGTAGAATGGTTTTTATTATTTTCTTATTAGGTAAATTGACGAAGCCTCCTACGAGACACTGATGAAGAATTCAGAAATAAATTAAATTCTAAAGTTAATTTCTATTTCTAATTAAGAATTTGAGCTATTTGTCCATTCCGTTGTCTGTGTACAAGTTGGGAAATCCTTGAAGATATTACCAACCGAAACTTGAAATAGTTTGTACGACACTGACGAAAATAGTTCGAATTTGTAGAAATTCTTGTACACTGAGTAGCATTTTAGATATTATTTACTTATTGTACAGCTATTTATTGATGTAATAAAAACGTTTTAATTGTAAACATATAAAATAATACGTTAAGACAACGTTTAATCCACTAATTAAACGTATGAAATCATTCTTTTCCCATTTCGTCAGCTCAAAACTTACGATGACGTCATCCCAACGCCTTATTTTAGAGTCCTTGCAAGAGTCAGGAGTACCAACCTATGAAACCTCAAAAGACGAATAATCATAGAAAATATGATTAATTGAGCTCATTTATCAACACCAATTAATAGAATTCATATAAAGAATATAATTTAGGATTCGTGATACATAATCATACAAGCCACTTATATATTATAATTTTTATATTGCATCGTATTCTGTTGGTAATTCGAGTCTTCATTTCGCTTATGATGGGCCAATGCATTATTAGTTTAGGGGAAAAATAAAGTCAGCCTCACTTAAAATGTCGTTAGTTCAATCATATTAGCCTTAATATAAGTATTCAGCAGAACAGTTTAGGAAATTAATTCTAAATGCAAATACTGAAATTTATTTGAAATTATAACTTCCGAGAAAATTGCAAATATGACCATTTTCTAACACCCTTCCTCCCCTGCAGTTAACCAGGACAAGCGAGCTTCTTTCAGAGGCCAATAGATGGAGTTGGAAACTTGTTTATAGTTATAATTATCGGGAATTTTGTTAGGAGGAATACTAAAAAGTGACCACGTGTCCAACTAGATATATGAATGCAATATATCATATGACAATAGAAATTCTAATTTAGTGTGGTAATAAACCAACCAAAACAAACCAAACTAAACCGAATCAATACAAAACCTAACCAAACCAAAATAAAACAAAACCAGACTAAACAAAAAACCCAAACTGAACCAAATCAAATCAAACCATACCAAACCAACCCCACAGTACAACCAAAACCAAAGCAAACCCCAAAAAAAAAACACCTAAATCAAACCAGTCCAGACCAAACTTAAAACCAAACAGAAATCAAAACCAAACTAAAACCAATTAATAAAACCAAAACCCCAGCCAAAACCAAAACCAAAATGAAAACCAAACTAAACCCGAGACAACCCAACCCACCATAACCCAAACTAAACCAAACCAAACCAAAAACCAAACCTAAACGAAAACCAATCCAAACCTAAAACCAAACCCATGCCAAACCAAAACAAACCTAACTGAAACAAACCAAACAAAAACCATAACACAACCAAAACTAAACAAAGCCTTAAACTAAACCAAACCAAGCCAAACTAAAACCAAACCAAACCACCAAACCAAGCCAAACTAAAACCAAACCAAACTACCAAACCAAAACCGATCCCAAACCCAATCAAAACTTAACCAAACCAAACCACCAAACTAAAACCAAACCAAAACCAAACCAAAACCAAAACCTAACCCAAATCCAAACCAAACCAAACCACTAAATTAAACCAAACTCAACCACCAATCTAAAAATATTCCAAAACCAAAACTAAAATCAAACCAAACCAAACCACCAAACTAAAACAAAACCAAAACCAAACCAACAAACAAAAACCAAAACCAAACCAGACCAAACCACTACACTAAAACCAAGCCAAACCCAAACCCAATCAAAACCAAACCAAACCACCAAACTAAAACAAAACCACAACAAAACTAAAACCAAATCACTAAACTAAAACCAAACCACTAAACTAAAACCAAGCCAAACCCAAACCCAATCAAAACCAAACCAAACCAAACCACCAAACTAAAACAAAACCAAAACCAAACCACCAAAATAAAACCAAAACCAAACCACTAAATTAAAACCAAGCCAAACCCAAATCAAACCGAAACCAAACCTAAAACACACCAATGCCAAGATTGATAGATGCCATATTAGGGTTAATTTACTATTCTCTTTGTAGTCCAGCCGTTTTCGGTGAAAATATGGAGGAATCGTTCAAATTCGGTTAAAAGCACCAAATTTTGCACAAAGTTAGCTTTTGATGTACCTTTTGAAATGTGATAGAGACCCATTTGATATCTTTCCAATATGGCCGCTTTTTTCAAGATGGCCGCCAAAATTCAGGAAAAGGCTGCTATTCGAAGGATTTTCATCGTTAATTACAATTTTGGAGTCTTTATCTATATTTTCAATGATGTTCTAAACAATGAGAATAAAAATAAGCACAGGAGAACAATATTTTACCAGCAAATGCTCATTTAAATTCTGAAATAAGTCAAACATTTAAAATTTGCTCTAAATGTTGTTGTTATCCGTCTCAAATGGCTATAAAGCTCCATATATAATGTGCTCAAAAGTATAAACCGATGCTTCATTAGTATTTTATAAATGAAATCATTAACCACAATAACATCTATAATTATGTTGTCATAATGCATGCAGTGTTGTCATAATGTATGCAGTTCATTAACTGCCCTACTGTCCATACTATGAAAGTTGTGAAGAATGCAGTAGATTTTCTGAATCCTGGTCAGATCCCTGTAGTTGCCTGGGATCATCCACTGTATGCTATTGCCAAACAACTCCAATGGCAATACCCCAACATTCACGGTAAGAACCAAGTTGTAGTGATGTTTGGTGGCTTACACATTGAGGTGGCCTTTCTCAAAGTTCTTGGAGACTGACTGGAAGGAACTGGATGGACCAACACCCTTGTGCAGGCAGACATAGCCTCACAAGGTACTGCAGATTCCTTCTTGAAGGCTGCACATATAATGAGAACGAGGCATGCCCACCAGGTGACCGCAGGGAGCTTGTACATTCTCATGGATAGAGCCTACAAGTGTCACCAAACAGAAGACCACACCACAGATCCTCTAAGTTTTGAGCAATGGAGAGTGAAAATGGAAAATGCTGTCCCTATGTTTAACTTCTGGTCCATCACACTTGACCTAGAACTAGCTTTGATGGTGTTCCTCCAATCACTGCGACAAGGCAACTTCAATCTGTACAAGGCTGCACTCACAAAGCTGGCCCCATGGTTCTTTGCACTTGACCACCCAAATTATGCTCGTTGGGTTGCAGTGCATATTAGAGATAAGGCTTCCCTAGATTTGATGCATCCTGAGATTGCTGCTGAATTCTCAGAGGGAAAGTTTGTTGTTCACAAAACACAACTCTCCTTTTCAGGCATCCCATTAGACCAAGCTCACGAACAGAACAACAAATAGGTTAAAGGAGATGGTGGTGCTGTGGGCCTAACTGAAAACAGTGCGTAACTCAAAAGATGGATGGTGGCTGGGCCAGAAGTGTCAAGAGTTGTGAATGAGTTTGAAACTGTGGTGGAAGGACTCTGGGGACAGGCAGAAAAGCATTCAGACCAAAGACACCATTAAGCTCAACAGGGGGTACAGACAACATACAGAAATCAAGTCAAATCCTTGTGTGATACATTTGAAGACATGGGAAATCCATTCATGGAAGATTCATCTGATCTTCTTGTATTAGGCACCCAGGATGTTGTAGACAAAGAGATTATAGAAACAGTAAGGCATATCAAAAGGGTGGGAAATGAACAATATAGTGATTTTGTGAAGGAACAGCTAGAAGACAGAACCAAAAGTCTGACAGACCCTATCAAAAGGAACAAATTTCCTCTATTCAGCAGCCAGCCTACCTGCAAAGTGTCAAAGGAGAAGCAACAAATTGTATCATTGAAACAAGACTGTTCTCTTTTCTCTAAACTGTATGTGTCTTGCCAAGTGAGAGATGGGGATATTGATGAGTTTTTCTGCCATGAGAATCAGTCCAGTCCACCATCATTGTTACAGGGTGGGAAACTTCGACATGGGACCAAAGCTGATCTTCTCCCATTCCTTACACAGCATAGTACCACAATCAAGGACAAGCCTGATACTGATGCAGTTCTTCTACAATAGATGGGGCTGCCATTGTTAATATGGTTAACCTAGGTGCATCAAGAACATTTCAAGAGTATGCTGACCAGGTATTTGTACCACATGTAAAGCGTCAACTGGAGTCAGCAAGAAGAGTTGATATTATCTTTGATCAGTACTTCCAAGACAGTCTGAAGGCGACTGCTAGGAGTCTCAGAGGAGAGGGGGACCGCAGAAAAATAAAGGCTATCACTCCTGTTCCTGGCAACTGGAAGGCTTTCTTGTGTTGTGATGCAAACAAAGCCGAGCTCTTCAGTTTTCTAGCAGATCAATGTACTACTGTCAGCTGTCCAGAGGGCAAGCAAATTATGTCCACAAAAGGAGAATTGGTCCTTTGCAACCCCCAGAGGGACAGTATTGATAAAAAATCTCCGTGCTGTCATGAGGAAGCAGACACAAGGCTTCTTCTCCATGCAAAAGATGCAGTTCAACATGGTTGTGAGAGGATCATGATCAGAACTGTGGACACTGATGTAGTAGTGTTAGCTATAGCATTGTCTTTTCCAATTCATGTAAGTGAACTGTGGATCAGCTTTGGGGTTGGGGACAACTTCAAATGTATCCCTGTACACACCATAACTGGTTCTCTAGGTCCAAAGTGTCGAGCTCTGCCTGTGTTTCATGCCTTCAGCGGGTTTGACAACACATCCTCCTTTGCTGGTAAAGGGAAGAAATCTTCTTGGGGGACGTGGCAAATATGTGAAAGTGTAACTAAGGTGTTTGCAGACCTTGGGAATGTACCAACACTGGAGAGAATTGACCAGCACACTGCAAACCTTGAGCGACTTGTTGTTCTGCTTTATGACAAAACAAGCACTGCCACATCAGCTGATGAAGCGAGAAAAGATCTCTTCACCAGGAAGGGCAGGTCTATTGATCTTATGCCACCAACTTCTGCTGCTCTCTACCAGCATGTCATAAGAGCATCTTATCAAGCGGGTCATGTTTGGGGCCCGTCACTTCTCCCCAATCCCGTGTTACCTTCACCTGTTGAATGGGGTTGGATGAAAGGACCTGGGAATGCATGGGAACCCTATTGGTCAGATCTGCCTCAAATATCAGTTTCCTGTATGGAATTCCTGAAATGTGGATGTGTTAAAGGCTGCAGAGGAAGATGCAAGTGTGTGAAAGCACAACTAGCATGTACGGCTGTGAAAATGTGGGGGGTATTGTTGCCTGTGTGTGATTAGACTGTGTACTTAAATTAGTCATTTCAGTACTGTACTAGCAATTGATGGTTAAAAGGATAAGACCTATTTTGGGATTAAGTTAATACAAAACTCTTCATATTGAGTTAATAAAACACTGTACTTATGTTTGACATTCAAATACATTCTTTATTTTGCGTAAAATTAAAGAACAAATATGATTACAGCCGGTTTAATATTTTTGTAGGCAATTTCTGTATCAAAAAGGCCATTTGCTCCTTAAATATTTGTCTGATATGCTTACATTTGCTTTTAATGTTTAGAACATCCTTGAAAATATAGGTTTAGACTCCAAAATTGTGACTATACGATGAAAATCCTTTAAATAGCAGCATTTTCCAGATTTTTGGCGGCCATATTGGAAAGATATCAAATGGGTCTCTATCACATTTCAAAAGGTACATCAAAAGCTAACTTTGTGCAAAATTTGGTGTTTTTAACCGAATTTGAACGATTTTTACTGAAAACGGCTGGTCTATTGACACCTTATGTAGAAATGAATCCTTCAGTTCAGATATAAGTTTGCTATAGGTTTTGTAACTGATTTGTTTTGTGTTCAAAGGAATAGTATGGCAGTTCAGCGTTTGATTCGGCTAAAAGAAAACACATAGATTCGTTGATATTTTAGATTTGTTGCACATCTAGTTTAGATTTTTGTCTTATGATTTCAATGTTCTTCAATAATTACTACATTCAGTTCAGGGGAAGTAAAAACATAAGTTATAGCTATTGCTGTTCATCTTTAAACAATGAATGTGTATCTTGCTCCCCTTCTCGGCGCAATAGGTTTCATGGCTCTTGGTTAATTGGATATAATAATAATAATAATAATAATAATAATAATAATAATAATAATAATAATAATAATAATAATAATAATAATCATAATCATGACGGGAAAACTTAAAATGGAACTGAAGAAAGGATTTGTAAAAAGTTTCACATGGAGTGTAGCATTATACAGTTCTGAAACATTGACTATAAAAGCTACAGACAAGAAGCCTCTGCCATGGATTCGAAATGTGGATATGGAGGAGGAGGAGGAGGGTGTTGAAAATAAGTTGGAGAGACCACAAGACCTGAAGGGAGGGAGGGAGGGAGGGAAGCAGAAGGTACCAAGATCTAAAAGAGGTGACCATGAAGAGAGAATTATGGAGGAACCCTAATCCATGAAAGGACCTCATGTCTTAGGTTAGAACACTATAGGATGATAGCAGGATGCACTGGGTTGTAATATAGCTCACTTTGACAGCATAGGAAGCAACTAAGTTTCAACTGGCTTGCTAGAACAAGCTGTGAGTGGAGTCAATTGTAGCATTTTAATTAACAGGGTTAAGACATGAAGTGGTACGAAGTGGTGCCAATGTGAACACTTGTTTTATTCATGAGTTTCCAACCACTTTTATTCCCTTTGTCAGCAAATAGATTTTGCCTCGTTCTGTCTGCAAATCTAAGTTCCCCTAACAACGCATGAATGACACATGCTTAATGGCCAGTCCAGCCCTGTCACTTTTTCTGATTTCATTTCCCAGGATTCTCTGACACCATCTACTTTACTCTCGACTTCCGTCACATTCGTCTGGGTCAGTGGGAATGCTACTGATACAGTTTTGTTATTCCTTGTCTGTTATTTTATGTATTTCTGTATAATATTCGTTTGTTTGTTGACACATTCATTACCTCCGCCAACGAAGTTGGAAGGTTAAGTTTTACCCCTTTTTTGTGTGTGGGTTGGTTTGTGAACAGCTTCCTGGCCACAATTTCAATCGTAGAGTAATGAAACTTGCAGGGATTAACTATAATGTGAAAAGCTGGAAATTATTAAGTTTTGGAAGGTCAAGGTCAAAGGTCAAGCAAAATGTCCAATTCACGTAATCAGCCATAAGTTTGGACATCGGTTTTCACAGACTTCAAACTTGGTTCATTTTTGAGTGAAAGAAAATTCACGCCAATTAATACATATTAAGGTCAAAGGTCAAGGTCAAGCAAAAGGTCGAGAAATAAGCGTTTCATTGTATGTATTAATATTGAGAACAGTTATAAGTTTGATACATTTCTTAGCATCATTCAACTATCTTTTGTTTGACCCTTATCCTGAAAATGGTGTTATAAGTATTGGGTTATATAAATAATTTTTGGGTTGGTTTGTGTGTGTGTGTGTGTGTGTTCGTGCGTGGGTGCCTGTATCAGTGGCATCAATGTGTTTCCTATAGAAATTCTCGTATTTTCTTAGATTCTCAGGTTTAAACATGTGGTTACAGAAACTTCATTGTTTTTTTTTTTATTCTGTTACTACAGCTGTGCTTCGACAGGAATATGTCTTTAACAAATGATTACTGATTAACATAAATACATATATGTATATATATATATATATATATATATATATATATATATATATATATATATATATATATATATAAATAAAACAAAACTTGTATTAAAAACCTGCCCTAAACCTCTGGTTCCCTCTTCTTCATAATTTTAGCATTGGTCCCAATCTTTGCATTTCTCTGTGTTCTTTCTTCTCGAAGTCCTCTCGGGGGAATATTATTGTCTCTCACCTTCCCTCGGTTTATCCAAGAGCTGTCAATCATCTGTCATTGGGGTGTTGGTAGGGAGGGGGTGGTAGGTTGGTGGTACCAGTAATACCCCCCCCCCCTCACACAAACAATATTCAATTTATATTCTATTCGTTCATTCTTCTTGATAAGGAGGTATGGAATGTTAAGTCTTTCAAAGTAGATGAAGAGAGTAATTTCATTTTTAATATTTCATTAAAATTTCATGAGTAAATACAAACGTTCATGAAATGTCTTCAAAGTCATTAAGCTCTAAATCCAGGTCACATACAGGTGATTATGTCATCAGGCAAACATACAGGTGATCTATGTATAACTAGTTAATCTGCTTAACTTTCTCAATAGTTAACTTAGGTTCAGTTGTGAAATTGTAGTCTATGTGATGGTCTTGCTCAAAGTAGTTAGCAGCTCTTCTAGGAAAAGGACACTACAAAATCAAACCTTTGTTCTCTAGTCTTGGGTAGTGCCATAGCCTCTGTACCATGGTCTTCCATTGTCTTGGACTAGAGTTCTCTTGCTTGAGGGTACACTCGAGCATGCTGTTCTATCTTATTTCTTATCCTCTCGTTTTTTTAAGTTTTTATAGTTTATATGTGAAGGATCTAATTTAATGTAGTTACAGTTCTTGAAATATTTTATTTTGGTTGTTTATTATTCTTTTGTAGTTGTTTGTTTCCTTGTTTCCTTTCCTCACTGGGCTATTTTCCCTGTTGGAGCCCTTAGTCAGGCTTATAGCATCTTACTTTTCCAACTAGGGTTATAGCCTGGCTTGTAATAGTAATAATAAAAATAATAATAATAATAATAATAATAATAATAATAATAATAATAATGATAATAATCCTTATATTTCCCATTATAGCCACTGGTAAATCCTCTATATGGATAAAATTTCATGTAAAAAGTGACTCTGAGGTTTTAACAAAAAAATATTAATTGTAAAGCTAAACACCAATTGCATCTATTATTATTATTATTATTATTACTTGCTAAGTTATAACCCTAGTTGGAAAAGCAGGATACTATAAACCCAAGGGCTCCAACAGGGAAAATAGCCTAGTGAGGAAAGGAAACAAGGAAAAATATAACATTTTAAGAAGTGTAACAACATTAAAACAAAAACTTCCTATATAAACTATAAAAACTTGAACAAAATAAGAGGAAGAGAAATTATATGGAATAGTGTGTCCGAGTGTACCCTCAAGCAAGAGAACTTGATATTATTAGAGCAGTAAAGTGTCTAAGTAATTAGAAATTTTATTATTTCAAATAGGCCAAATATTCTCTCTCTCTCTCTCTCTCTCTCTCTCTCTCTCTCTCTCTCTCTCTCTCTCTCTCTCTCTCTCTCTCTCTCTCTCTCTCTCCATTTCCCGTTTATCATTATCCTTCTCCCAGACCTCTCACCATTCCTTCTCTCCCCTTTGGTCACATTCA
>NW_027170595.1:22500-26320 GCF_036898095.1 Palaemon carinicauda
CCCTTTCACGTTAAGGTATCCCCACTCAGAAAGGATTGCTTCGATTATATGTCTGTGTGAAGTCATTGAAACATCGTAACCTATTTTATGAGGTCATAAACACAATAATGTACATTTAATAAGCTTCATATATATTACTGATAGAGGGATTTGAGTATCTGTCATTAAGGTGTGACTGACAGGTGAGAGAGTTGATGGTTGGACCAAGTGGACCACGAAATTTAGACTTTTTTAATCAACGAATAATGTTAGTTGGAGTTGAACTTATTCACTACTTTGGTTATTCATTTTGTTTTGCCTTTTTTAATTCATTTTACGCTCTGTGCTGATTAATGCTAATTTTAATAATTAATTGGACTTGGTTAATTTATAAATACAACGAACTGGTCTATTTCTTGTGTATTTAATTTATATATATCATCATCATCTCCTACGCCTATTGACGCAAAGGGCCTCGTTTAGATTTCCCCAGTCGTCTCTATCTTGAGCTTTTAATTCAATACTTCTCCATTCATCATCCCCTACTTCGCGCTTCATAGTCCTAAGTCACGTAGGCCTGGGTCTTCCAATTCTTCTAGTGCCTATATATTACTGATGTCATTTTTTAAATTACTAATTTATTTCATTTAACAATACAGCGAACTGATCTATTATTTGTGTATTTGATTTATGTATTACTGATGTATTTTTTTATACTTTATAATTTATTAGTTATAAACGATGTAGTTAAAATTATTTCTACTGCAATTAAGTTAAATTGATGTAATTTCGATTAATACTGATGGCATTCAATTTTATTGGTGTAATCTATTGATATAATTAAGTCATTATTAAACAATATGCTAAATGGTGTAATCAATTACGTGTTATTAATTTATAGCTGTAATTGTTAATATAATCATTTAGATTAAGTTTTGAACATTTAGGTCTATTTGTGATTTTAGGATAATAATTTGAAAATCTCGAAATCTGTGTATTGTTATTACCATTTCATATTCATTTTATATCCATCTTAAACACATTAATTTCCTTCTGAGAAACGACTGTTTGTTTATAAATGTTTTCAGAGGCAAATTTTAGCTGTTTTTACAACAATCTCGATTTGTTCTCCTAAAACGTCTTTTGTCTTCATTTGGAAAAAGACATTGTTAACCTTTATGTTTGTTTACAAAAGACGGCCCACACTCTCCATTGACTACCAAATTATGCAAATCTGTTGGTTTCCTCTAATTTTCACAATTACTCAAAAGTGTCATTATTTGTGAATTGTATATTTTATGGACACTTTTAAGTAATAACTCTATTTTTAATTTAGTATATAATTTGAACAAATATATCAAATGTACATTGGTTTCACGAACTTCTCTTTGGTAGATTATGTTGATGTTAGTTCCAGGTCGTTTAGTGAGGAAACACGGCTAGTTTTTTTATTTCTTAAATTTCTATAGTTTTTTTTATAACTCTAACGTATTTCCCATGTGTCGAATTGTTTCGAATTATGGAAAAGTAATATAGGAAAACAATAGCTCTGAATAATTTAGCAGTATTTAGAGAGTCTGGTCTTGTAAACAGATAGTTTAACTTGTTAAATTTCGTGATGTCAAAGAAGGGTTTTTGCAATATTTTTCTTAACGTGTTAATAATTTTACCCCTGGAGTAGGAATTGAATCTCCAAGGATTAGTGGTTAAATCTCCTTAAGATTCGTGGTTAAATATCCTTAAGTTACGTGGTTAAATCTCCATAAGGTTCATGGTTAAATCCCTCCAGAATTTATGGTTAAATCCCTTCAGAATTTGTGGTTAAATCCCTTCAGAATTTGTGGTTAAATCACTCCAGATTTCGTGGTTAAATCTCTCAAGAATTTATGGTTAAATCCCTCCAGAATTTATGGTTAAATCCCTTCAGAATTTGTGGTTAAATCACTCCAGATTTCGTGGTTGAATCTCTCAAGAATTTATGGTTAAATCCCTCCAGAATTCGTGATTAATTCCCTCCAGAATTCGTGATTAAATCCCTCCAAAATTCGTGATTAATTCCCTCCAGAATTCGTGATTAATTCCCTCCAAAATTCGTGATTAATTCCCTCCAGAATTCGTGATTAATTCCCTCCAAAATTCGTGATTAAATCCCTCCAGAATTCGTGATTAATTCCCTCCAGAATTCGTGATTAATTCCCTCCAAAATTCGTGATTAATTCCCTCCAGAATTCGTGATTAATTCCCTCCAAAATTCGTGATTAAATCCCTCCAGAATTCGTGATTAATTCCCTCCAGAATTCGTGATTAATTCCCTCCAGAATTCATGATTAAATCCCTCCAGAATTCGTGATGAATTCCCTCCAGAATTCGTGATTAATTCCCTCCAGAATTCGTGATTAAATCCCTCCAGAATTCGTGATTAAATCCCTCCAGAATTCGTGATTAATTCCCTCTAGAATTCGTGATTAATTCCCTCTAGAATTCGTGATTAATTCCCTCCAGAATTCATGATTAAATCCCTCCAGAATTCGTGATTAAATCCCTCCAGAATTCATGATTAATTCCCTCCAGAATTCGTGATTAAATCCCTCCAGAATTCGTGATTAAATCCCTCCAGAATTCATGATTAATTCCCTCCAGAATTCGTGATTAAATCCCTCCAGAATTCGTGATTAAATCCCTCCAGAATTCATGATTAATTCCCTCCAGAATTCGTGATTAAATCCCTCCAGAATTCATGATTAAATCCCTCCAGAATTCGTGATTAATTCCCTCCAGAATTCGTGATTAATTCCCTCCAGAATTCATGATTAAATCCCTCCAGAATTCGTGATGAATTCCCTCCAGAATTCGTGATTAAATCCCTCCAGAATTCATGATTAATTCCCTCCAGAATTCATGATTAATTCCCTCCAGAATTCGTGATTAAATCCCTCCAGAATTCGTGATTAAATCCCTCCAGAATTCGTGATTAAATCCCTCCAGAATTCGTGATTAAATCCCTCCAGAATTCGTGATTAATTCCCTCCAGAATTCGTGATTAATTCCCTCCAGAATTCGTGATTAAATCCCTCCAGAATTCGTGATTAAATCCCTCCAGAATTCGTGATTAATTCCCTCCAGAATTCGTGATTAAATCCCTCCAGAATTCGTGATTAAATCCCTCCAGAATTCATGATTAAATCCCTCCAGAATTCGTGATTAAATCCCTCCAGAATTCGTGATTAATTCCCTCCAGAATTCGTGATTAAATCCCTCCAGAATTCGTGATGAATTCCCTCCAGAATTCGTGATTAATTCCCTCCAGAATTCATGATTAAATCCCTCCAGAATTCGTGATTAATTCCCTCCAGAATTCATGATTAAATCCCTCCAGAATTCGTGGTTAAATCCCTCCAGAATTCGTGGTTAAATCCCTCCAGAATTCGTGGTTAAATCCCTCCAGAATTCGTGGTTAAATCCCTCCAGAATTCGTGGTTAAATCCCTCCAGAATTCGTGGTTAAATCCCTCCAGAATTCGTGGTTAAATCCCTCCAGAATTCGTGGTTAAATCCCTCCAGAATTCGTGGTTAAGTTCACCAGAATTTGTGGTTAAATTCCCCAAGGATTTTCAGTTAAGTCTCCCTAGGATTCTTGATTAAACCCCGGCAAGATTCCGGGTTAGATTTTCCTGGGACTCGTGGTTTGATTTCTCCCAGCATTCGTGATTAAATCACCGCAGGATTCCTGTTTAGATCCCTTTTTGATTCGTGGTTAAATCCCCGAAGAATTCGTGGTTAAACCTTCAAGGTTTTATGGTTAAAACTCCATAGGATTCGTGATCATATCCCCGGAACTTGTG
>NW_027170598.1:5000-7500 GCF_036898095.1 Palaemon carinicauda
CCCCCAATTTTGGGGGGTAGCCGACACCAACAATGAAACAAAACAAAAAGGGGACCTCTACTCTCTATGTTCCTTCAGCCTAAACAGGGACTCAACCGAGTTCAGCTGGTACTGCTAGGGTGCCACAGCCCAACCTCCCACATTTCCACCACAGATGAAGCTTCATAATGCTGACTCCCCTACTGCTGCTACCTCCGCGGTCATCTAAGGCCCCGGAGGAAGCAGCAGGGCCTACTGGAACTGCGTCACAATCGCTCGCCATTCATTCCTATTTCTAGCACGCTCTCTTGCCTCTCTCACATCTATCCTCCTATCACCCAGAGCTTTCTTCACACCATCCATCCACCCAAACCTCGGCCTTCCTCTTGTACTTCTCCCCTCAACTCTTGCATTCATCACCTTCTTTAGCAGACAACCATTTTCCATTCTCTCAATATGGCCAAACCACCTCAACACATTCATATCCACTCTAGCCGCTAACTCATTTCTTACACCCGTTCTCTCTCTCACCACTTCGTTCCTAACCCTATCTACTCGAGATACACCAGCCATACTTCTCAGACACTTCATCTCAAACACATTCAATTTCTGTCTCTCCATCACTTTCATTCCCTACGACTCCAATCCATACATCACAGTTGGTACAATCACTTTCTCATATAAAACTCTCTTTACATTCATGCCCAACCCCTCTATTTTTTACTACTCCCTTAACTGCCCCCAACACTTTGCAACCTTCATTCACTCTCTGACGTACATCTGCTTCCACTCCACCATTTGCTGCAACAACAGACCCCAAGTACTTAAACTGTTCCACCTCCTCAAGTAACTCGCCATTCAACATGACATTCAACCTTGCACCACCTTCCCTTCTCGTACATCTCATAACCTTACTCTTACCACCATTAACTCTCAACTTCCTTCTCTCACACACCCTTCCAAATTCTGTCACTAGTCGGTCAAGCTTCTCTTCTGTGTCTGCTACCAGTACAGTATCATCCGCAAACAGCAACTGATTTACCTCCCATTCATGGTCATTCTCGCCTACCAGTTTTAATCCTCGTCCAAGCACTCGAGCATTCACCTCTCTCACCACTCCATCAACATACAAGTTAAACAACCACGGCGACATCACACATCCCTGTCTCAGCCCCACTCTCACCGGAAACCAATCACTCACTTCATTTCCTATTCTAACACATGCTTTACTACCTTTGTATAAACTTTTCACTGCTTGCAACAACCTTCCACCAACTCCATATAACCTCATCACATCCCACATTGCTTCCCTATCAACTCTATCATATGCTTTCTCCAGATCCATAAACGCAACATACACCTCCTTACCTTTTGCTAAATATTTCTCGCATATCTGCCTAACTGTAAAAATCTGATTCATACAACCCCTACCTCTTCTAAAACCACCCTGTACTTCCAAGATTGCATTCTCTGTTTTATCCTTAATCCTATTAATCAGTACTCTACCATACACTTTTCCAACTACACTCAACAAACTAATACCTCTCGAATTACAACACTCATGCACATCTCCCTTACCCTTATATAGTGGTACAATACATGCACAAACCCAATCTACTGGTACCATTGACAACACAAAACACATATTAAACAATCTCACCAACCATTCAAGTACAGTCACACCCCCTTCCTTCAACATCTCAGCTTTCACACCGTCCATACCAGATGCTTTTCCTACTCTCGTTTCATCTAGTGCTCTCCTCACTTCCTCTATTGTTATCTCTCTCTCATTCTCATCTCCCATCACTGGCACCTCAACACCTGGAACAGCAGTTACATTTGCCTCCCTATTATCCTCAACATTCAGCAAACTTTCAAAATATTCCGCCCACCTTTTCCTTGCCTCCTCTCCTTTTAACAACCTTCCATTTCCATCTTTCACTGTCTCTTCAATTCTTGCGCCAGCCTTCCTTACTCTCTTCACTTCTTTCCAAAACTTCTTCTTATTCTCTTCATATGACTGACCCAATCCCTGACCCCACCTCAGGTCAGCTGCCCTCTTTGCCTCACGTACCTTGCGCTTTACTTCCACCTTTTTCTCTCTATATTTTTCATACTTCTCTATACTATTACTCTGCAGACATTCTTCAAAAGCCCTCTTCTTCTCTTCCACTTTCACCTTCACTCCTTCATTCCACCATTCACTGCCCTTCCTCATGCTGCCTCCAACAACCTTCTTGCCACATACATCACTTGCAATCCCAACAAAATTTTCTTTTACTAACTTCCATTCCTCCTCTAAATTACCAGTTTCTCTTACTCTCACCTCATCATATGCCATTTTCAACCTTTCCTGATATTTACTTTTTACCCCCGGTTTTATTAGCTCTTCAATCCTCACTACCTCCCTTTTACATCCACCTACTCTATTCCCCCACTCTTTTGCTACAACTAATTTTCCTTCCACCAAAAAATGATCAGACATACAGTTAGCCATACCCCTAAACACGTGCACGTCTTT
>NW_027170599.1:0-5000 GCF_036898095.1 Palaemon carinicauda
AAGAAAGATATAAAAGAAAATAATTAGAAAAAACCCAGAGAAGTCTGGAGATAGTGGGGATGGCTGCTGGGTGGCTGAGATATTGGGAAATTGGGGGATGGTATTGGAGTGGGTGAAGGGGGGGGGGGGAGGGGGAAGGAGGGTGTCAAGAGTGACCCAATGTCCATAAAAGGCCCTTTGGGCAAAATTCCATTAAGGGTTCAGTAGCTGACCTCGACTCCTGGAAGTTGATTAGCCACCGAATTCGAGAAATGTAGTCTTCGGATGGTTTGTTTATTCTCTTATTTAATTGGATAGAAGGAAAATAAAGTGAGATAAGATAGATAGGATTAATGGGAAAGAAGGAAAATTAATGGGGATAAGAGAGATAATTTTCCTGCTTTCCAATTAAACCTAAGTGATAAGAGATAGATTTAATTGGTAAGAAGGAAAATTAAGAGGGATAAGAAATAGATTTAATTGGAAAGAAGGAAAATAAAGTGGGATAAGCTAAATAGATTTAATTGGAAAGCAAGAAAATTAAAAGGAATAAGAGATAGATCCAATTGGAAAGAGGGACAATTAAGAGGGATAAGAGATAGATTTAATATGAAGGAGGGAAAAGAAAGTGGGATAGGATAGATAGATTAAATTGGAAAAAAGAAAACTAAGAAGGATAAGAGAGATAGGTTCAATTGGAAAGCAGTGAAATAAAGTGGGATAAGATAGATTCAATTGAAAGGAAGGCAAGTTATAAAGGATAGGAGATAAATTCAATTGGAAACAAAGAAAATTAAGAGGGATAGGAGGTAAACTTAATTGGATAGAGGGAAAATTAAGAGGGATGAGAGTAAATTTAATTGGAAAGAAGGAAAATTAAGAGAGTTAAGAGGTAAATTTAATTGGAACGAAGGAAAATTAACAGGTATAAGATATAAAATTAATTGGAAAGAGGGAGAATTAAAGGGGAAAAAAATCATAACATCAAATTGATAATTATCTGCTATTAAAAAAAAGATATACACATTTTCAAGATACAATTATGGACTTTGGACAAACTGGATAACTCCTGAATTCATGAGTTTCTTTACTTGAGACCGAACAGATAGCGTTTTTATATAGACAAAAATTAGGAAAACGATGAATTATACTGTTAAGTTCGGTTGCTACACCGTCCACTTTGTGGGTAATTTTTTGAGGAATAACTGATCCTGGAAAAAGAATTGATTACATTTATTTTATTGTGGATCTGAGATATATCAACTAACAGAAATATAATGAGTAAATATTACTAAATGAATTAAAACCATTTTCCCAAAATTACTTATTTTCTCCCTTCCTTTTGCAAAATATTAACAGGTCAATTATTTATCATAGATCTGAAATATGACAACCAAAGTTCTAAATCGGCAGAAATATAATCCGTAAATATTATTAAATAGATTAAAACACGTATTCCAAAAATTACTTATGTTCTTCATTTGTTTTAAAAATATTAACAGGTCAATCATTCTAAAAGTTACATTATACTAATACTTGTAATGGGTAGTGTCATAGCCTCTGTACCATGGTCTTCCATTGTCTTGGGTTATAGTTCTCTTGCTTGAGGGTACACTCGGGCACACTATTCTATGTAATTTCTCTTCCTCTTGTTTTGTTAAAGTTTATATTGTTTACATAGGCGATATTTATTTTGATGTTGTTACTCCTCTTAAAATATTTTATTTTTCCTTGTTTCCTTTCCTCGCTTGGCTATTTTCCCTGTTGGAGCCCCTTGGCTTATGGCATCCTGCTTTTCCAACTAGGGTTGTAGTTTAGCATGTAATAATAATAATAATAATAATAATAATAATAATAATAATAATAATAATAATAATAATAATAATAATAATAATCAGTAAAATACAGCAATCTGCAATTCTTGACCGAAAGAACGGACAAGCGAACGAAGACTAATGGTCATAGGCAAAGAAGACTGACTGATACGGGACTTGCTCGTTTTCTTCCATTTATCTTCGCTCTCCATTCTCGGTATAAATATCAATCACTGAGGTTATCAATCTCTCCCAGTCTTTGTAATCCTGATTTCTCCTAAATTTCTTATTTCCTAAGACTTAGGTCTGTTACTATTTCCTCGTAGTTCATTTATTTATATGTTGTTAAAATTTTCATAGGCAATAAACCAATTAAATTTTGAGATGTTGAAAACTACTGCATCTTTTTCTCTTGAAACCACCAATTAATCAACATATCAAAGGTTTAAACCAATTATTTTTCCTATTATAATAATTATCATCATCAATAACTAATGATTGAACCTAAGTTTTGACCCATTAATATTAATATTACTATCATCATTCTTATTACGGTTTGTATTATAACCATTTTTGTCGCAATAATGATGATGATAATGATGATGATGATGATGACGATGAGTAATAGCAGTACCTTTTAAACTTTTATAATTACGATCATTGCTACAATATCTTAGTCAAACTCAATTAAAAGTTTTCGAAAGCCTGTCAGCTTACATTTTACATGATGAAATCTGAGCAATCTTAAAAAATCCTTCTCTTGGATTTTAAATCATTATCATTATAATTATGTTAAGAGCCCAAAAAATATATAAAAAAATAAAATAGCTAAAATTTCAGAAATGCGTTTTTAACATATTTTTACCACAACCTAGATTTTTTATTAGGGACCCTTAAATATTTAAAAAGTCTCGGTATGGTAATTATTATTGTCATTAATATTATTATTATTAGCGTACGTGGCCGGTTAAAAATGACGGCTAAATATCTAAATATATATGAATACATACAAAGGCAACACCCCCCCCCCTCACCAAAATATGACTACTCCTCTCCTCCTCCCCAAGGGACATGGAGACCTGGTCGTGACCGGAAATACATAATATATATATATATATATATATATATATATATAAACATACACTTGCTCTTTATTATATAGGGGAGATTATTATTATTATTATTATTATTATTATTATTATTATTATTATTTCTATTATTATTATTATTATTATTATCATCATTATTATTATTATTATTACTATTATTATTATTATTATCATCATCATCATTATAATTTCTATATATGCTCAACCCTTCAAATGACACTTCGCAAGAATGTTCTTCACGAGCGAACTTACTATAAGAAGGCAAAAATAATGATGATGAGGAAAGGACTGAGACACACTCAAAACGCACAGCAGCGCCTCCTCAACTACGTCTTGCGACACGACATTAAAGAGGAATTCCAGGTCGCAGCAGGAAATGCCCACGTCATTTCGTTGTCCAAGATTTATCCAACATGATTTTTCTCTATATTATTATTATTATTATTATTATTATTGTTGTTGTTGTTGTTGTTGTTGTTGTCATCATTGTCATTATTATTATTATCACTATCATTATCATTATCAATTATTATAAATTATTATTATTATTATTATTATTATTATTATTATTATTAACCTAATGTTGAAAATATGTAAAAAGATACAGCCCAAATAACAGCTTCACCAGCAAACTTCCATAGAGAGAGAAGTTTATTTAAGATAAAGTCAAAAGAAAAACCAATCGAAACCAATGATTACAGAGCTAAAACAAAGTAGATTATTAAGATCTTACTCGAGTCTACGGACCAAGCTTTCCCTTTTCCGTATATTCGTCGTGAATTAATCTACTGTATAGTAACAATAAAAACCAAAATTGCCAACTTGATCTGGATCACCTCACTGAGATTACCAAACAATTCTTCTTACCGCACTGCAATTGTTCAGTGGCCACTTTCCTCTTTGTAAGGGTAGAAGAGACTCTTTAGCTATGGAAAGCAGCTCTTCTAGAAGGACACTCCAGAATCAAACCATTGTTCTCTAATCTGGGTAGTGCCATAGCCTCTGTACCATGGTCTTCCACTGTCTTGGGGTTAGAGTTCTCTTGCTTGAGGATACACTCGGGCACACTGTTCTTATTTCTCTTCCTCTTGTTTTGTTAAAGTTTTTTATAGTTTATAAAGTGATATTTATTTCAATATTGTTGCTCTTCTTAAAATATTTTATTTTTCCTTGTTCCCTTTCCTCACTGGGCTATTTACCTTGTTGGAGCCCCTGGGCTTATAGCATCCTGCTTTTCCAACTAGGGTTGTAGCTTAGCAAGCAATAATAATAATAATAATAATAATAATAATAAAAAATGTAAGTATAATTATTGATAAAAATCCGGCAAGAGGTTTTGTCGTAGTCCTGCCACAGACAAGCAAACAGATAAATAAGCAAATAAATAAACGCAGGTCATTTTATACCCTTGGCAGAAGTAATAAAGTACCAAGGTTAAGGAATTATAGTAAAGGACAAAATAAAAATTCAACGGAACCAAGTTTCTAAAAATGAAGAGTAAATTATGAAGGAAAAAGGACACAAAATCAATAAGATCCAACTATATTGTAGGTAAGGATCAGACCTTCATCTATCAACTGTGTAATTATTGTATATTTTCTTATGGTTAAGTATAGAGATTACTGTCTTAGAGTTACAAACCCACTCCTTGCATATACATACATACATACATACACATATACATACACACATAAATATATATATATATATATATACACACACACACACACACATATATATATATATATATATGTGTGTGTGTATATATAATGATAAATTTTGCACATTTTTACGTGTTTTTCATATTCAAATAAGCCATATATATTTTTGATACATTAATGTCTGGATTCTCTTAACGACCTCGGGATCAGAGCCCCAGGCGAAATCACACAAAGACAAGAGCTTGGCTCCGGCTGGGAATCGAACCCTGGTCGGCAAGCTTGTATAGACAGTGACTAAGCCACTTGGCCACGAAGAAAGTTCGAAAGATCTTCGTGGCCAAGTGGCTTAGTCACTGTCTATACAAGCTTGCCGACCAGGGTTCGATTCCCAGCCGGAGCCAAGCTCTTGTCTTTGTGTGATTTCGCCTGGGGCTCTG
>NW_027170599.1:12500-17500 GCF_036898095.1 Palaemon carinicauda
AGCTACTTCTAAATATATAAACTAAATGATAAAAATATAAAACAAATTCGGAAACAAATCATTATAACATACCAAACCATAATATGTAACTATACCAGCATAGGATAAAATAGAGTTTCCTTAAAATCCCGAACAATATCATACGTATAATGTTACGGGGATAAAACAAACCTTTAAAAACAATAAACGAAAGAACGAATAGAAACCATTATAAAACACATTACCACGGGCATAAAAAATCATAAACCCACAGATAGGGGAACATAAACCCCCCCCCAAAAAAAAATAAAAAAAAATAAAAATAAAAATATAAACCATAAACTCAAAGGCTTCCATAACGGATGAGAAGAGCAATTACGGCCGGATCCGGTTTTTACAAGCTGTCCGTTACTAAAAACCTTTCATATATAAGGATTGCGTAGGAGAGAAAAAAAAAAGTCAGAAACAAACACTTTATAATAAAAAAAATATCTAAACAAATACATGAGCGTATTTCTGAAGCTTCTGGATTCACCTTTCTAATCAGAAGTAATCCATTCGGACATACGTGATACTTTACTAGGAAATTCTCTCTCTCTCTCTCTCTCTCTCTCTCTCTCTCTCTCTCTCTCTCTCTCTCTCTCTCTCTCTCTCTTTCTTTTACTATTCTTTAACTGTAAGAACCAAGTAGTAATAAAAATCCATTGAAGGTAAAGGAAACAATCCAAAAGAAAATTATGAACAAGGAACTTTTGCACAAACATACACACATATACATACACACATACACACACACACACACACATATATATATATATATATATATATATATATATATATATATATATACACACACCCATAAAACAATATCGTATAAGGTGATGAGCTAATAAAAAATACGTTTTTGCGGCTGTAAAATATACCATCATTATGTTGTGAAAGTATAAACACTGTTTTTAAAATGGCTCGTTCCTATGGAAAGAATTGAGGACAATAGTATAGTGGAATGGGCAAATTTAGAAATTGTCATAAGAAGATCAACGTATAAGGTAGTTTTGACGAATTACTGATGAGCCTTCTTTGCGAGCAAGCGAAACATCTATTTTTTTTTTTTTTTTTTTTTTTAATGGGATTCAGCGCACGATTCTACGACTGTGATGTACGGATAGAAACATAAGTTCACACAAACAGCATGAAGTATGAACACACGACGAAGTTGAGAGGTTCAATATATTACCTCAAAGTTCTGGTAAAACTTCTCGCATGCGCGTAGCGTCTGTATAACTTCCAACATTCCCGGCGAAGTTTTAAGGTATGCAGTCGATCTCCTAAAAGCAGCTACTAAAAAATGTCAAATTCTACGAATTTTTCGCTACTTTCATGCTAACACTGTCAAGAATTCTAATTATCAGCTCTCCGGAGGATATGAGAGAGAGAGAGAGAGAGAGAGAGAGAGAGAGAGAGAGAGAGAGAGAGAGAGAGAGAGAGAGAGAGAGTTGGAGGAATCTGTGTCTAAGCAATTATTAGTTTCATCCGCTTCGTTCAAAATGAATAACTATTTTGTGAAACAGTCTTTCATTGAATGAAATTCTCAAAGAGGAAAATATCCAAATGAAAAATATATGTGTCTTTAACGATTACATGATTAAAATTAATATATGAGGGAAAGCTAAATAAATGGTGATCATATTTTTTCCCTCAAACTTGTAAATCTTTAATTATTTATATTTTTAGAGAAGGGGGGGGGGGGGCGCTTGGGGAAACGTTTTAAAGTACTCTACATTAAGAAAAGTAGAATATGTAACCTGATAATTTTCTTTATAGCAGAACATCGAAATCTACCAAGATATAGTCACTTGTCAACCTATCATTACAAAACACAAAGTAAATAATGCGAAAAACAGTAAAAAAAAACGATGCCTCAGGAGACAAAATGAGCTGAAATTATGCTTGAAATAGTAATGGTTATAAAATTTAACTTGTGGTTATTTCAACATTTTCATGTTCGTGTCTTACTGAAGAACAGGTTGTGCATATATACGCATTTAATGGTTTCGTATATTGCAAGCAAAATGCAAAAAAACAAGAGAAATCTAACATTTATAAATGTAAAACCATTCAAATTCATTTCCCATGAAATGTTCGAACGATATCAAGAAGGAATTTGCTTGATATAAGAACTGTAATTTGATTATTATTGCTCTTCTTCTTAATGATAATAATAATAATAATAATAATAATAATAATAATAATAATAATAATAGTGTTAGTATTATCAACAGCAACAACAGCAACAACAACAATAATAATAATAATAATAATAAACTTAGTATTAACAATAACAATAATATCTATCATTATTATTATTGTTGTTGTTGTTGTTTTTGTTATTATTGTTAATACTAACATTATTGTTATTGTTATTATTATTCAATGCCATAAAAAAGACGTTAAACATAAGCAATTGGCAATTGAAGTTTTACGCTTTCATTCATCTACAGATGAATATAAATATGAGAGAGAGAGAGAGAGAGAGAGAGAGAGAGAGAGAGAGAGAGAGAGAGAGAGAGAGAGAGAGAGAAAGCTGGAACAGTATATAGGAAATTCCATCTAGGGGCATTACTATGCAAGGTGTCATTCCAGAGGTACCACAACACCCAAACCGGAAACGTGACGGTATTCTTGACCTATTCACTTGCGATGCATAACAACGATACACCGGAAATCGTAATAAAATGAAAAACAAAAGAATAACGATGATAAGATAAACTGCTAAATAACAATTTAACTATGCTAATACCACTATTACTACTGTAGCTGTTGCTAATAATAATAATAATAATAATAATGATAATAATAATAATAATGATAATAATAATATAATAATAATAATAATAATAATAAATAACAATTTAACTATGCTAATACTACTATTACTACTGCAGCTGTTGCTAATAATAATAATAATAATAATAATAATAATAATAATAATAAGAAGAAGAAGAAGAAGAAAAATATAATAATAATAATAATAATAATAATAATAATATATTTTTATCATTGCAATTATACGAGTACAATTACTTATCTATTGAAGGCCGTTGGAAGGGGAAACTTCATTCCTTACTCTAAATGGGATACAAGAAATAAAAAAAAAAGAAATAAAGAGAAACACTAGAAGTGGGGATCTATTCCTGAAAATGAAATAAACCCCCCTTTTTACAGAAGGAAGACTATGAGAATTTAGTTTAATAACAACACTACAGTTACATCAATCATGAGAGAGAGAGAGAGAGAGAGAGAGAGAGAGAGAGAGAGAGAGAGAGAGAGAGAGAGAGAGAGAGAGAGAGAGAATCTTTACTGTTACTTGCATGCAAGTCAAATCTTATCTCATTCATACATTATAAAAATGAGGGAAGGGCTTGTACGGAATGCGAGTGATGGGGGGGCAGGGTTGAGGGGGGGGGGGGCTATTCCCCTCAGAATTCGACGTTGAATCGTGATAAGGAAGATAAAGTAATTACAGCCAAACAAACTGATAAGGCTAGCAGACGGAGACGGAGACACAGACAAACAGGCAAGAGAAAGCGAAGCAGATGTATGTTCTCATTAGTATATATTCTGATGTGAATTAATTACACGAGGCTAATGAGATAACCAAGTGCTACCTTTGAAGAGGCTGATTAAGGTTTTAAGCTGCCTAATTGAGCTTAGATATCTGGGTCAGTTAATTACAGCCGCTTCAATATTAAATGACTTAAGAAAAGGCCTTTCTGTAAAATGTAGATATCGCATTATAAATAGTGTTATCCATGGTCACGACGGTGAAATTCAGCATTATTACATCAAAATGATCCTGGCAATTGAGATGAAATAAGAAGAAGAAGAAGAAGAAGAAGAAGAAGAACAACAACAACAACAACAACAACAACATTAAAAATAACAAAAGAAATACGAATAACAACAACAATAACAACATCAACAACAGCAACGACTATGAAACATCTGTAACTAAAAATACACCATTAATAAAACACACCTTAAACGACTGTTCAACAAAAGAATAGATGAAAAAAAAAAAAAAAAAAAAAAAAAAAAAAAAAAAAAAAAAAAAAAAAAAAAAAAAACGCGGAGTTAAACAAAGTGGTTCCATAACAAAAGCTAAAACCTGTCGTCATTACTGGCATAATCCCCTTGCCGCTCATAAAGCCCTAAAGCAGATAACCATTTCCTCTTATTACTCTTATTAATCTCGTATCATTAATCAAATAGCGAACGAAACACGGCTGCATCCAAGGCTTATAATTCAAATTCCTCATAAAGTTGACAAAAAAATGTTTAATCTCGATTGAAAGCATTGAATTCTAATTTCTGCAAATTTACACTGAACGCAGTATCATTTCAACTAAAGGTACACGTTTACTTATCGGAAAAATTTTATCATGGGAATCTAAGATATTATGATTCAAATTCCTCATAAATTTGACAAAAAAAAAAATTAATATCGATTGAAAGCATCGAATTCTAAATTCTGCAAATTTACACTGATCACAGTTTTCAACTAAAGGTACACGTTCACTTATCGGGAAAATTTTATTATGGAAATCTAAGATATAATTCAAATTCCTCATAAATTTAACCAAAAAAATTTCATCTCCATTGAAAGTATTGAATTCTAAATTCTGCAAATTTTACACTGGATTTAGTGTTATTTCAAAAAGGTAATGCGTTTATATATGGGGAATAAATATTATAGAAATCGACATTATGATTCAAATTCCTCTAAATTTTACATTCTTTTAAATCTCAAATGAAAGCATATTAAACCCCAAATTCTTCAAATTTACACTGGAAACAATATTATTTCAAGTAAAGGCATCTTAACTAAAGGTATACGTTTATATATCGAAGATAATATGCCATTTACCTTCATTGGAGCCAACGTAATTCAAAACCTACATATAATTTCCGTAGCGTAGAGGCAAAACGAAGTTACTATTGATAACATTTTACGTGTATTT
>NW_027170599.1:25000-26281 GCF_036898095.1 Palaemon carinicauda
ACATCTCACCTGCCATGATTAGTTTCAATCTTTATTTTTTTCCTTTTGCAGTTTTATGTCTTTTTTAGGAAAAATCTTTTTATAGTTTTTTTATTTTTTATGGCTATAAGATTTTCATTTATTTCAGTATTTTTTTAGACTAAAAACTTTGTCAAAATTTCTTTTTTTTTAGTAAAACATAATCATTACTTTTGGATTTTATGGAAATATACATTTTATTTACAAAACATATTCAGGTACAGATATATTCTGACTTTTGAATATCTTTTTATTTCAAATAGGAAATAGGGTACGCAAAAACTGAAACTATTAAAAACACCATATTTTGCAGAGAGACGCAATTGAATAATAATGCCATATAATCACATAAGCGTAAAGATCTCGTATCAGTATTAACCAGCGAACCTAATCTTAGACTAAATTAATGAAGTACGTCAGAAAAAAAGATACTCATATCTTACCACATCAATAAAACGTTACAACGTATTACTGGAAGTGGAAAATCCTTTATCTTGTAACAAAGAGAAAAGTAAAAAATATATTCTTACACAGGAAAAATACATCCTATTCGAGGAAATATTTTTTAAGCATCCTATCAGGAAATGACAATATAAAACAAATTTAATAATTTTATAAAAAAAAAGAAAGACATAATTAGCTCTAAAAATAAAAGAACACATATATCCCTCACCTAACCCAAATATACGAAATCCTTAAATCCTAAGACGAAACTAAAGCCCCTCAAATCCTTCTGCAACACGAAATCCTAGCCATCGATTGGCAAAGGGCATGCATGACTAATGAGGGACACGAAGTCCGTCTTTTACAGTGCTAATGAGCGTAAAATATACATTTACATCGGACAATCGCAAAGATAACAGTGCGAATTGGGTGCTTTACATTTATTACGACTACACGCAGGGCGTCTTCTATAATGCACAACTGTCGTTCCAACGCCTTCCCGAGAACGAACTGGACCGTGAATCATTCAAGGGAGGAAGGTTTGCGAATAGAACGTTCTCGCTGGGTATGATTTGTCATGGCGAAATGGACATAATCTAATATATGATATCACATGTGAACTATACATTTAGGAAAGGTAACAATAGAATTGATTTGCAGTGATGTTAAAGGTAAAAGTATAAAATTGATATGATGCATAGAGATTTCTGATTGCACGATGATCGGTTCCATTAATAAAAGAAAGAAGAGAGGAAGAGAGAGAGAGAGAGAGAGAGAGAGAGAGAGAGAGGTAAAACAACAGAGAAATGAGGACATTGA
>NW_027170600.1:0-2500 GCF_036898095.1 Palaemon carinicauda
GCTCTTTACTTTCAATATCACTATCACTACCTTCCCCATTATCACTTACCCTATCCTCTTCCACCATCAACCCGTTACCAGAAGCAGAAGCCAATCCTCCGACTGCACCTTCACCTATAACAGTTTTCATCATCCCCATTACTTGCCCTATCATAGCTTCCATTCGTTTCTCATTTTCTCGCATCCTCATCTCAACACCCTCTTCCACTCTCTCTACAGTTCCCTGAAGTTCCCTAAGTTTCCTTTGCATCTCCTCATTCTCACTACTTAACCTCGCATTCTCCAACAACAACCTCTCCTCTCGCTCATTAGACAACCGCAATTCCTCCTTTAAAATATGCAACTGTTCTTCCATTAACTCCATTTCAATACCATTAATATTTTAAGTAATTCCAAAACCTATTTACCCTTGTCCAACAGTCCAGTTTCAATCCCACCTTCAACAGTCGTCCCTGTTCGGGCGCCAAATTTATGTAGCGGGATGTATACAAACCACAAACCCCCACACTCTTGATCACTCCTACTTTCTCAATATCCCACAATACAAACTTTCCCCTGACTCTACTTCAAACTGGACTCTTGGACAGAAGGAAAATGAAAACAAAACATAGCCTTAAAATTATATTCACCGCAACCAAAAGCAAAAAATTCTGCATTCAAAATAAGCTTAACATATAAACCACCAACAACCAAAATAATTACACGTAAAACAAATCATTAAATTCATAAATATACCAAAAAAAAACCGTATCACCATTCAAATAAAAAAACCTAACAAACTTAATAATAAACCGCACACCAGCTCAAAATATGTGTTTATATATATTACGACACCAACACTGTCGCTACACAAGCCGAACTGTCCTTTCACGGCAAACTACCACTACAGTTTATGGTAACCTAAGAGTTCTTAATTTGCCATAACGGCCTCAACTCCTTGAGTCACAGGTGTCAGTATCATCATCATCATCATCATCGTCATCTTACACAATCTTTATAAACAGTAATCCAAACGGAAAATCCTTCAAACGGGCTGGGTCATTATGGCATCAAAATCAAGGAAATCGTTAAGTGCAATCAAATCGTAATCCTAATCGTAGCCCAGGTCATCAACGGTTGCGTAATCCAAGAGCAGTCTTAAAACAATCTAATACAGGCCAGGTCGTCAACTAAAGATCGGCATTCAAAAATAACTCTCCAAAGGAGAAATCACGGCCTGCCAAAATAAAAAAAACACTTGTGAACACTCCTAACTAACAACTATCGCACTATAATCAAAGATAAACAATAAACTTTCTATCATTCACGAACGCGCCTAACAAAAATGAATAAAAACAGTACTTACTCAGAACATAAAAACACTAAACAGCCGGCTTCCGAAGAACAAAAAAATGCAGAACCGACTCCTTCTATCGTCCAAGATCTAATGCTTTCGCCCAAGACATTCATCACCACCCTATCCTAGCTAAAAAAATGTAAACAAACAACCTCAAATATACCAACAATCTTTCCAACTTCAAACAATCATTCGCTAATTACCCTTTTTCTTCGGCGCTCACCGCGGACACACAAAACACGCACACACAAACGCACATACACACATTCTCTCGCGCACGCGCGATCTAACAAAACTAAAGCTCATGAAATTCTCTCTCTCTCTCTCTCTCTCTCTCTGACAAAACTAAAGCAAATAAACACTCTCTCTCTCTCTCTCTCTCTCTCTCTCTCTCTCTCTCTCTCTCTCTCTCTCTCTCTCTCTCACACAAAACTAAGCAAATAAACACTTTCTTTGCGGTTTGACAAAACTTAAGTAAATAAACACCCACTCTCTCTCTCTCTCTCTCTCTCTCTCTCTCTCTCTCTCTCTCTCTCTCTCTCTCATTAATGACAAAGCTAAAGCAAATAAAATGTCTATATTTAACAATACTAAAACAACACGGTGCTACTATAGCGTGAGGTCTACCACACTATAGTGTGAGATCTACCTCCCGTTAGCACTATAGCGTGAGGTCTACTGCTGAGTTATTCGTCCCTCATAGATAAAACAAATTTCATACATTTGTTTAAGCAATAAGCACTTCATTTAAACATATCTTAGAAATTACTTAAATAGATCATTGGATTTCTAATTACATTAAAAAAAGGAATTAAGGTAAAAATAAACATGTTATCATATATTTCCAAACATTTATTCTAGCGATACACTTCGTACATCAAACATGTTATCATATATTTCCATACATTTATTCTAGCGATACACTTCGTACATCAAACATGTTATCATATATTTCCATACATTTATTCTAGCGATACACTCTTCGTACATCAAACAGGTTATCACATTTCCATACATTTATTCTAGCAATACACTCTTCGTACATCAAACAGGTTAATCTAGCGATACACACTTCGTACATCTTCTAAGAATGATACAAATAGATCATTGGAATTTTTTCTTATCACCTTCCAGCAAAAATGATCAAGATGAGACTGGAACAGC
>NW_027170600.1:10000-12500 GCF_036898095.1 Palaemon carinicauda
GGAAAGTCACTTCAGTATGAAAGGTAGACCAGCTTGATGTCAGATTAATGGCTCTATGGAGGAGAGTTGACACGGAATTCAGTTTAAAGTTAAAAAAACATGAGCTATAAAAATTGGTCCCCAGGCCAGTAAAGGTGCTCTTTCTATAAATACCAGTATGAAATACCATAGAGCCATTAATCTGACATCAAGCTGGTCTACCTTTCATACTGAAGTGACTTTCCTTGCTGATTACTTTAAGGATAATTATTTCCCTCCAGCAATTTTTCATAGATCCCTTAATAAGCTACTTAATCTGAAATTCAATCCAACCCCAATAGTCCACAATGTCCCCAAGCTCCGTATGTTTGCTAGATTTCCCTTTCTCCATAATAATAAATTTAGGAAAAAATGCATTAACCTCTTCAGTGAACAATTGCCTGCCCTTAATTTAAAACTAATTCCCATAAACCCCCGAACTATCGGCTCACTCTTCCAAGTCAAGGATAAGATCAGCCCCCTGTTTGCCTCCGGTGTCGTTTATAAGTATAATTGTCCCAGATGTGATCTCGGCACTTACATCGGTTGCACCAGGAGGCTGCTAAAAGTCCGAGTTTCCTCTCATCAGGGAATTAGCTATAGAACGGGTTGTCGACTATCAAATCCAGAACAATCAAACATAAGAAATCACAGTAAAAGTTGCAAAACACACATAGATACCAGTCATTTTAATATAATAGGAAGAACCCGACATATAGATGAACTAACCACCCTTGAATCAATAATGATTAAGCTAACTGTACCTTCTCTTAACCACCAGTCGTCTTCCACCCAATTGTTTATTGCCTAATTACCTGTTGTTTTGTTTACACTCCCTTCCATAACAATTTTTCATGTCAGTTCTCCTTACGCTACCGCTGTGGGTAGGTGTCTTGTTCGTTCTATTACTATTATTATTATTATTATCATTATTATTATATATTTTTCTATTATTATTATTATAATTATTATTGAATTAATTTGTTTCTCTATATTCGCTCCAAGCCCTTTCACTGTTGTTCTGTGTTTCTGTTTTTACTCTGTTTTTATTCTTAATTTATTAAAAAGCTTTTTAATTTTGGTGTTGGTAAACGTTGTGTGTATCTTTTTACTTATACACAATTGATTTGTAATCGTTTCAGCCTGGAAAATGTATCAAGGTGATACGAAACGTCGGCGCAAATAAATGAATGAAAAAACCGAACGCGTCCCCCTACTCCAAAATGTTTATGCTTGAGTAATTGCTCCTGTCTCCATACTTATATATATATATATATATATATATATATATATATATATATATATATATATATATATATATATATATTTATTCTTCATATATATATATATATATATATATATATATATATATATATATATATATATATATATATATATATATATATATATATATGTATATATATATATATATATATATATATATATATATATATATATATATATATATATATATATATATATATACATATATAGCCTATATATATATATATATATATATAATATATATATATATATATATATATATATATATATATATATATATACACATATACTGTCAAAGATTAGTAGTATGGCTACCGCGTCCGGGGGAACCGACGCACCCCGAGGTCCTAAACCACAGCCTCGTGGTGAGAAATTGGCAATGTGTTCAGCAAAAGGAATAACAACAGTTGGAACTGTAAATGTAACAACGCTCTTTGCACCAGCAAAACTTAGGTGTACCATTGAAGAAATAAATAGATACAGATGGGATGTATTTGGAATAGCAGAGACTCATTGGGTGGGAGAAGGTGAAATGTTGTCAGAAGAAATCAAAATATTGTATTCAGGTAGAACAGACAATATTCATATAGAGGGAGTGGCACTAATGTTAGGAAAAAGAGCACAAAGAGCTTATTTGGAGCACAATTCGGTGAACTCAAGAATAATTTCGGTCACTTTGAGAGGAAAGCACAAGAATTTTAAGGTTATTCAGGTATATGCACCAGACACCTCATATGAAGATGAAGACGTAGAAAACTTCTATTCACAGTTAGAGGAGGAAATAGAGGCAACAAAGACAGGCGATGTAGTCATGGTGATGGGCGATTTCAATAGTAAAATCGGAAATGACAGGAGAGGCTACGAGGATTTGATGGGAGAGTTCGGTTTAGGTGAGAGAAATGAGAGAGGACAGAGGATGTTGGAATTTTTCCAGAGTAAACAACTGTGTATAACAAATACTTACTTTTATCATAGAGAACAGCACAGATATACATGGACACACCCAGATGGAATTCATAAGAACTGCATTGATTATATCCTTATAAATAAGAGATGGAAAACATCAGTGATGGGAACAAAAGTGATGAGGGGAGCAGACTTTGGAACATCACATGAACTACTACTTTCAAACATCCGTATTAAATTACGGACAGACAGAGGAAGAAATCAAGAACTAGTCGGGTATAATCTAGATAAA
>NW_027170600.1:20000-26280 GCF_036898095.1 Palaemon carinicauda
CAGATAAAGAAACACATGTCCAAGTGTCCAGATCTCGATCCCGTGTTAACTCAAGTTTTTGCTAAGAATGAAACAAAACCACAAACAGTGAACGTAACTAACAATCCAGTAGCGGGAGTGACGTGTTACAACTGCAAACGTCAAGGTCACATAAGCGCAGCCTGAAGAACGAAATTTTGTTCAGTTCACAACATAGGATCACATTCTTATAGTCAATGTTACGCGCGTAAGACACAACAATATCCTAGAAATACACAGTCAATTCCACAGTCAGTTCCATATGGAAATAAAAAGAAAAATCCTCATTTTAACAATAAGAAGAAACAACTAAATGTCAATGCAGTTCAGAGTCCGAAACAAACAAACACTTCTTCAAATATCGCTGAACCTGGGCCGTCAAACCAAACCTCGCAAAGTCAGCCTAATTTTCAGAATGTGCAGAGCAAAGCAAATACCACATAGTTAACTCTAGAGGGGAAGAGAGTGATGTTGGGTCAAGGTCATTTATGTCAACATCAATAGTATTGAATAATCAATTTAATGTTTTATCAGATAATTGTGAGACAATAGATTTTCCTATGAAACACACGGCCGAATTAAGTAAAACAGTGCATGCTCCCGAAGATTTGAAACGAATTCATACAATAATAAGCCAAAATGAGTTACGGCCAACCTTATGTGCTGTAAATTTAGAACACAAATCCTTTACGTTATTTTTTGACTCTGGTAGTCCACGTAATATTATGGATTTGAAGACGCATCATTTGTTGTTTTCGAACTTTCCGATTGAAAAATCAGGAATTAGACTTTCAGGTATAGGAAATAATGAATTAAACGTCATAGGCATAACTCATATTCAGTTCAGAGTCGGTAATCGCACGTTTGCCGATACATTTGTTGTTGTGAAAAACATTAATATGTATCCAGCTGTAATTATAGGATACCCATCTATGGGAAATCAAAACATTATCTTAGCTCCTGCAAAGCACGGCGTGTATATCAAAGGGAAATTCTATAAGTCTTCTAATACTTTAAAGTCAGTTTTGGATAAAAAGGAGACGACAAATGTAACCGTAACGTACGTTGAAGAACCAATAACTTGTCTCACTAATAAAGAAATAATATACGCGACCCAGCAGAATTCTCGTTCACCCGTAATATCATCTTGCACGCAATATATCGAACCAAACATACCTTCGAATTTAATAGTGCAAATAAAGAAAACACTACCGGGATCTGAAATATTAATCCTTTCCGATACTTTGAAAACTAACGGATTGTCTGTCACACAAGCTATTTATACAGTAGGCTCACATCAGCAATGTAATATCGAAGTCTGTAATCATTTAAATAACACTTTAGTAATTCACAAAAATCAACATATCTTGGATGTAGAAGTTTATAAACATCGTATTCTTACCGTTGCTGAAATCAATCACTCTCAATCAGTTGCGGATGAATCCCTTTTACGATCTATTAAAAATAAAATCAGTAAGGACATTCAAGACGAAGAAATTCAGCAGAAAATTTTTGAACTTTTAACTAAATATACAGATGTCTTTTCCACTACGGATGGATCCTTAGGAAAAACAGATGTGATCGAGCATCAAATAAGGTTAAAAGACAAACAGAAAATTATATATGTACCCTCATACAGACTCCCTATGAAATTCCAGAATGAAATAAATGATGAAGTAGGTAAAATGTTAGAGGAAGGAGTCATTAGAAAATCAAATAGCCCTTATAATTTTCCTTTAATAGTTGAACCGAAAAAAGATCGAACATGGCGTATCTGCGTCGACTTTCGTCGTCTAAACGAGGAAACGATCCCTGATCGATTCCCAGTGCCATGTACTGACGATATTTTGTCTTTGTTAGGTCAGAACAAATATTTTACCAGCTTGGACTTACTTAAAGGCTTTCACCAGATATCATTAGAAGAAGATAGTATCCCATACACAGCCTTCAGCACAGCCAGGGGACATTATGAATTTTTACGGATGCCTTTTGGTTTACGTTGTGCTCCTATAACATTTACAAGAATGATTAACATAGTGTTTGGAGACTTGTTAGGGGATATATTGCATGCCTATATGGATGATCTTGTAATCTTTTCCAACACCTTAGAAGAACATCTACGTAAGTTAGAACTAGTACTACGGAGATTAAGACAACATAACTTAAGGGTAAAGATTAGTAAGTGTGAATTTTTCAAAACAGAATTAATATATTTGGGTTTCATGGTGTCAAGCCAAGGTCTTAAAGTAGTCCATGATAAGGTGTCGGCTATATGTAATTTTCCCATACCTACTAATGTCAAGAGAATACAGCAATTTCCGGGTTGTAGTGGATATTACAGGCGTTTTATACGCAACTATTCAATAATAACCGCTCCTTTAACTGATCTTATGAAGAAGGGCGTAGATTTCATATGGTCTGAGCAACATCAACAGGCATTTAATACTTTGAAAGATGAACTGTGTAGTTCTCCTATCTTAAAATTTCCTGACTTCGGTAAGGAATTCCTCATTGCAACAGATGCCTCAGACTTAGGAGTAGGAGGGGTATTGCTTCAGCAATATGATAAACAGTTTTTCCCGATAGCTTTCTATTCTCGAAAATTGAGAACTTCCGAAAGTAAGTATGCAGTAATAGACAAGGAAGGACTAGCTATTGTTAATTCGCTAGTGCATTTTAAGTTCATAATTTACGGTTATCCCGTTAAGGTTCTTACTGACCATAAACCACTAACAGAGTTCTTTAAAGGCTTCAATCACAGCCCTAAACGAACTCGGTGGCATTTAATCATTCAAGATTTTGGCGCAAGAATCGGGTATTTACCTGGGAAAGCAAATATCATTGCGGATGCATTATCACGCAACCCCGTGTCATCTTGTACGGAGTCTTTAGCTGAATTAATAGATATATCAACATCCATGCCTATTGTAAAAACAATATCTGAACAAGAAGATTTAGGCTGGAGTGCTGAATTATAACAGACTGAGCAAAGAAAAGATCAGAAAATAGAAACAATTATAAATGCTTTGAAAGGCAATCATAAAGAAAAAGAATATATAAAGTATAAGCAGCAGAATTATGTAATCAAAGATAATATTCTGTGTAGGACTGTGACAAGGAAAACCCGCAATACACCACATGTAACTAACGACCAGGTAGTAGTACCAAACTCACTTGTTTCCACTGTCCTGAATTGGTTGCATTCAAATCCATTACATGGACACCCTGGGTTCTCATTAATGTCACAGAAAGCCAAATCATTGTTTTATTGGCATACAATGCTTACAGATATAAAAAGACACATAGCTAATTGTCGCACATGTCAGGAAAACAAAGGGCATACGAAAACACCTGTCAGCCTAGGAGCTTATCCTGTTCCCAATCAACCCTTTGAAAGAATACATTTAGATTTGTTAACAGGATTTTACGAGTCAGACAGAGGAAATAAGCACCTCTTAGTAATTATAGATGCTTTAACTCGATATACAGAACTAATAGCGCTTAAAACTAAAACTGCGATTGAATGCGCTAGGAAGTTTTACGAGTGTTACATTTGTAAACATGGAATTCCACACATGATAATCTCAGACTCGGGTGGTGAATTTAATAATCACTTTCTTACCTCATTGTGTGAATTCCTCAACATAAAGAAGGTTAATACCATGATATATCACCCAGAGTCGAATGGGCTAGTGGAAAGAGCAAATAGGAAGATATTAAATATATTAAGGGTAACACTAGGGGGATCAGACCCCAACTGGGATATTGCAATACCGGCGGCACTGAGTACTCTGAATCATTCATATCATATATCAATTAAAATGTCACCGCATGAAGCATTGTATGGTACCCCAGTTAGAACACCTTTCCATGTATTAACGCCTACAACTAATCTATCAAATCCTTTAAAAGAATGTATAAATGCAAGTATAAGTCGATATGATATCCTTCGAAAGAATTTAGAAGAATCACAAATCATAATGAAAAGGAATCATGATAAAATAGCGAAACCAACTAAAACATATACCGTGGGTGATAACATCTATATTCAAATCAATGTCAGAAAAGGGCTCAACTATAAACTAACATCTAAGTTTGAAGGCCCATTTAACATTTTGGAAACATTAACGGCCAATAGGTTTAGAATTCAAAACGTAGCCCAACCCACGGATGAGAAAATAGTACCATTGTCTCACATAAGAAATTAAAAAGAAAAGTGAGGAAAAATTTTATTTTGTGACTAAAAGTTTTCTTTTTAATACAGGAGTAATTACATATATTTTTTCTCGTTACAGGTTTCCAAGATGAATTTTTGTTGTTGGGAGTGATATTATTCTAAGACTAAGAATATATATTTTAAATATGGCAATATAGTTGAAAGACAAGAAGACATTTTTATTACATCAACCAACGTAATTGTCGAAGTGCATATGCAAGCAATTTTTCTTCAAGAGAATGATGTCACTAGCTTAAGAGCGGCCATTTCAAGGTTTTCTGCATCATTGGTTGAGTTGCATAGGAGACATTTTCATTTGACTACTAAGAGTTTGCTTGGATCAACATTAAAAGTTGCAGAGATGCTATCTGATGACTTGAAAAATAAGACTGGAGAGACAGGATCTTTGGCTTATGACCTTTTGATGTGGACTGTAGGACACGAACAAAAAGAAAGACGGAATCCGTTCATTTATGCTGCATTAAGCATCTTTGGGTCTGTTGCAAGTTTAGGTTTAGGACTTTCCAATCGTCTTAAAATTAGTAATCAAAATAAGAAAATTGAGTTCTTGACTCATAAAGATGAATTGATTATATCAGAACTAAGAGATCAGTTAGCTTCAATCAATAAAATTATGGATTTGTTAAATGAACATTCAGATAATATCGTTCAAATTATGGAAGTACAGGATTTGTTGGCAACATTAACGTATTATGATTCAAAGATAGATCACATACATAACAGAATTGCACATTTCATTGAGAAATCCAAGGATTATGTAGAAGCTATCACGTTAGCAACTAAAGGTGTATTGTCACCCCATTTGTTGCCTATACGTTACTTAAAATTAGTTCTGGAGAACGGAAGGGATAAACTAGGTTATGTTCCTTTGTTAGACGAACATAGGTTAGAATTTTATTACAGCCTAATTACAGTAAACGTAGATAATAACAAGATTAGGATTACAATTCCCTTTGATTCTTCTGATGCCTGGCAATCTTACAGGATATCACCATTTCCGACTTTCATGACGAATCACTCAAATCCAGTAATATCCAGTTTGACAGGACACGTATTGATTTCCCCAGACAAGGAAACATATACGGTCATTAAAGACTTAAATCAATTAACTCACTGTTCAGACGCAATGGATAGAAAAATATGTACAGCTGACTCATTTGAATTCCGTAAAAACTTGATGGATTCATGCGAGTTAGGTATAGTGCTAGACGGTGCTCTCTCCCATACAAGTGAAAATTGTCTGGATAGGCTTTATCCCTTTGACAATAAAGAATTCAATTGCAGACTAAATAATGGCTCGTGGATACGATACGACAAGGACGGCTTCAATGTATTATGCCCTGACGGATCCACATCCTTCAACCACATCTTCGTCGCAGCAGATGGCTGTATCGGGACTTCCCCGAATTCCATGGTGACTGGCCTACGGACAATCATCAGAGAACGAGCTTACTTCGCGAACTTCACGTGGACCTCTACAATGCCCGCACTTCCTCTCCCATACAACGGAAGTGTGGCAAAGCGGTTGATGAAACTTACCGAAAAGGACCACCTGTCACCGACTTACAAAGAGATTCTTCACCCTATATTACTGGCTAGTTTTTGTGTAATGGTGATAATTTTTATCGCCGTGAACATCCTTGTTTGGCGTAGGTTACGGCACAGCAAGCAGCTACAAAGGAACGAGTTGAATAGCCCTGACATTACCCCCTACCTGATCCAGTTCAAAGCTGTATGAGTGGCCACCTCATTCGCTAAGGGAGTAATTTGTCAGGATGATGTTTGTATGAAAAGCTGATTAGTACGCTAGTAATATGTAATTAAAGAAATTCTCTACTATCATTGTTAAAAATACATTTAAAATAACATTTAAAAAATAAATCAAATAAAAAAGGATATAAATCATTTTTTTCTCTCGGCATCTAATAAAAATATATAAGCCGGAATGTTAAAAAAGAAAAGAGAAAAAAAAAATATAATAAGATATATAACAGAATCTATGGGCATCTAATAAAATGTATCAGC